>NC_062541.1:10808043-11108043 GCF_022655615.1 Tachysurus fulvidraco | reverse complement strand
ATGTGTAGCATCCATTAAAAAAGTGTTTTTTTTTTTTTTGGAAAACATGCCATTTTCTATTCATGAAAATATAGTTGCTATACAAAAGCATAAGAGATAAAATCTGATACCTGTAAACATGACATTATAATAACAATACTAAAGGCTACGTTGTTGATGTAAATGTCACTGGCTCTTGTTAGCATGGTTTAATGAAACATGCAATTCATTGTTGCTGCATATCCATAATTTATAGCCAAAGCCCAACCCATAATTGTTTATATTATAGCTGGGAATTTGCTCAAATATAAACCTTAGCGTAATTCCTATATTGCATTAATCAGAAACACACAATCCAGTTTCCTGCAATCTTACTGATAAGATATTTGTTTTATGTTGTCATAAAAACATCATTCTTTGTATTGCTGCTTTTCTGATGCACGATGAACTTTGCTCTGCAATGACGTTAAATAAACATTTAATTATATTGAGCCTGTTCAGGGGGGTAATTTAGAGTATTTGAAATTTAAAACCTCACTTTAAAACAAAAATAAATACATTTAAAAATAGTTTGAGTCAGTCCTAAATTGACTGATGATAAAAAGATTTGGCCTTTTAATGTCAAGTTAACAGACTACGTAAGTCTGTAGACTACTATTAGGATAAATAAACATGTCTTTACTATCCCCAGTATAAGGCTGAGGCCAGGGCCATTACAAAATTATAATATTAAATTAAACTACATTACAAGAAAAGAGAGAAAGAAAAATAATTGTTAAAAAATAAATACCAACAGTTTTTAATATCCAGTGCTTTACTTATGATGAGCAACAAAACACTGACACCTGGTGATATCAACAATACTGAATATTAAGTAAATCGTATAAAATTGTATTAAGTAAATATAAATAAAATAGCAAGTTATATCTTAATATTAATGCCATATTCTGAGCAGCCATGATGTTAGTGTTCACTAGCATAGCTTTAATAAGTTGATTAGTGATATCTGCACTAGCTAGTCCCTTCCATGGTTTATCCTTGCTTCCTAGGGTATTCTCAAGACCCACTTTTACCAGTATGATGCATTTATTGAAGACGTATGAATGAATAAATGATGGATTATTCACAGTTCTTCAGCTTTGCTTCCCTTTATAAACCCATAAAAAGAATTACAATTCTCTATTCATGTTTTCAAGAAGCTTACTGAAGTTGCAGTATGGGATGAACTATCATATAAAATGTGTTTATGTAGGTGAATGTTTTTTTTTTAAATTGGAACTCAGTGTTAATCTCTGACCTTTGCAATGAAGCTAAAGTGACTCCTGAGTATAGACAGCAGGATTATAGAGATATTCAAGCTCTGTATTTCTGAGGGATGAGTACAGAGCACAGCGTAAACCGGTTTTCAAAACTTGTCAGTTTCTCACCACACAAGCAATGTTTCCAGTTCTCATCCCTTCACGACGTACCTGACTCATTTAGGTGGGGTAGAGGAGATGTTCCAGATGCCCTGAGGGATGGAACCCTGCAGTGGTGTGCACTATTTTGGAATACAGACAGTATGCAAGCATAATAGAAGGACTTTGTTTGAAAATTCAGATCCTTCCAGACGTTTATGAATTGCTTGACTGTACAAGAATTTGACTGCCATATTTCCATATTTCACCCTTCTTCTATTTACAAACAGAGTTAACACTTTTTCTGATTCATATGCCTTATTCACAGCTTGTATTAAATTGGATTTGTGTTAGAGGTTTTTAAAAACATTTGACATTTTGCAGTGACGGGACTTTTAAACTGCATTTTGTTCTGCTGTGTGCTTTAGGAAAACAAACCTGCTTCAGTGACCTGCCTCAAACACAAACAGCTTAGAGGGTTCTGTTTTTACAGTGGTGTATTTATGTACACTAACTTGACTTACAGTCATGTTGTATCACATAAATGTTCAACTTCACACCAGTTCAATTTTTGTATTATATTGTGTTGTCTTTTACTTCTTTCATTGTTTAATACATGCTTGAATATTCTTAATTTGTATGCATCAGGTCATATAAATAAATGACAGCAATTAGGATTAACCCAGTTTATAAGCTTTTGTACTTTTTTAAACAAAATCTGAACACATTGCATTCTGTGTTCAGAGAACCTGTCTGTCTGTCTGTCTGTCTTTCTGTCTGTCTATCTATCTATCTATCTATCTATCTATCTATCTATCTATCTATCTATCTATCTATCTATCATTCTACAGTATCTATCTACTCTCTTAAAGTTCTGTTTAACTGAAGACCAGATAAATAAAACCATATAGCCTTTAATTGGATTTCTCCTTCCATGGAAATGTGGTGTTAAATCTGTTGCTCTCTGTCTCTTTTTTTCTCTGACACTGTCCTCTGTTTCTGCATACATCTGTCTGCTTTGGGTTGGAAATTTGCTGAACACACCCACTTGCTCTCTGAGCTCTCTAGAATAGTGCTACTATTGACTCAGTCCTGACAGGCAGCAGTGTCTCACACCACACTCAGCTTCTTACACCTAGACTACTCCCTCCACTTAGACATGGCTGTTTACCACAAGGAGTTTGAAAAAGCAGGCAAGAAAGCAGGCCTCCAGATCTGGAGGATTGAGAATATGGAGCTGGCTCCAGTACCAGAAACCCTGCATGGAAGCTTCTATGTAGGTGATGCCTACTTAGTCCTTCGCACAGTCAAACAGAAGAACGTCTCCTTCTATGATCTTCACTTCTGGTTAGGTGAGTTAAAGAACATCTATAGCTCATGTAATTTATTGTCTGACATGAAATTGACTTGTTATCTTATTGCACTTTGAAATAAGAACCGTTTGCTTATGCTGTAAGGATTTTATAATGGGCAATTCAGGCTATACAAATTGGAATAACATAATCTATTAAAATGTAGGTGACATTTCCCTGTGCCTGCCTGTACCTGTTAATAATTCTATTGTGGTCACTGGAGGAAGAAATGCTTAATATAATCTGGATAGTGAGGAGTATATAAAGTTCATTTGTTTTTCAACTGCATGATTAATCTCTTAACAAACAGACAATAAATCTAACAGTAGAAAGCTAATGGTAGAAGAGTTGCAGAAACTCTTCATGCATGTGTGTGTGTGTGTGTGTGTGTGTGTGTGTGTGTGTGTGTGTGTGTGTGTGTGTGTGTGTGCTTGGTGGAAAGCAAGATCTGAATAATAGAAATTGAAATGCATGCCACTGTAAATATATGACATGTTTTTGCACATTGTTCGAACTGGTACTCAAAGCAGAATGAATAATTTATGTACAAAGACAGCTTACAGAAATGACACTCATCTTTCTGATCTACAAATGAACTGTATGATCTGTACATCTCCACTGACTGCTAGGCTGATGCGTTAATTTATACTAGAACATACTATATTCTGATAAAATGATTGTATCAGTGAACAGCACAACCAAGGATGTATGGACCATTGGTTTCTGAGGAAGTGAGACTGCACATTGGTTTTGTATATATCAAACCAGTTTTGACTTCCTATTGACTTACTGTCATTGAAAACCTACTGTCATTTGAAAACAGATTTTATCATCTGAGATATGTTACAATGTATAAACAATTACAATCAGATGTGTTTTAAGCTATTATTTTCATCTTCACCACCTTGCTCATAAAGTTAACACTACTGACATTTGCTGCCATGTCTCTACTCTAAACTCTGTCTTTTTTTTCCAAACCCACAACATTAAGCATTACTGACCACTAAGGATGTAAATGGACTCTTAATTGATTTTCTGTCCATCACATCTTCCTAGGAAATGATTAATGCAGCTCACAGCATAATGGAGAGAAATGCATTCAAGGCCTTTTATGGAGAAATAATATAAAGCAGAAGTGCATAACAGTACTTCCTGTGCATTATGTAGTTCAGCAGCAAAGCTGTTGACAAAGCATAAAAGTGTTACAGTAGCACAGTGAGTTCTAACAGCTTTGCAAAAGTGTTAAAGCAGACACATTTCTCAGTCACAAACCAAACTGATGCTGATTCATGTAATATTCATGATTGAAAACATTATGAAATCCAAATATAGTGTAATATATGAGTCACAACCTTTAATTTGTAAATAATTGTGCAGACTTTATTACTCCCCCATCCTAATGCACAGCACTGTAATAATGGAAACTGTCTTCAAATGTAATGTTTTTCTATCTGTGTGTTGATTGTTCTATCTATCCAGGTAAGGAGTGCACTCAGGATGAAAGCACAGCTGCAGCCATATTTACAGTACAGCTGGATGATTATCTTGGGGGAAAGCCAGTTCAGTACCGTGAACTCCAGGGCTGCGAATCCACTGCTTTCACCAGCTACTTTAAAGGAGGGATCACATACAAAGTATATTTTCCCACACAGTTGCACCAAATGACACATGGAGATAAAAAGTATTACATTAAGTAGGATAGATAAAATCATTGTTTCTTTATGACTTCAGGCAGGAGGCGTGGCTTCAGGCTTCCAGCATGTGGTCACTAATGACCCCAGTGCCAAACGGCTCTTCCACATCAAGGGCCGGCGTGTGGTCAGGGCTACTGAAGTGCCTATGGACTGGGCCAGCTTCAACAAGGGCGACTGTTTCATAGTGGACCTGGGTGCAGTAAGGGCCCACAAAATGATCTATTTCTTTCAATGTTGTTGCACTTCTGCTTTAAACATTTGCTAATACCATCACTTCATTCTAGAGAAGGCAAACAGTATGTCGTTTCCAATTACACTTCAGTACACTCTACACTTATGTTTGATGAAACAGGATCTTCTGAACACACATGTGCTGTTTATGCACAGTGGGAGGGAATGCTATTTGGATTAGTCCGAAGCCATAGTTACTGTCAAAAAACTCAGTTTATTTTTGCTTAAACAAGGTGTCTTTTTGGCAAGACAAATATACAGTATAGAAATATATAGTGTTATTGGTGTTCTTTTCTGATTTTATTACAAAACAGCTATCTGAATGATAGTTGATGCTGGTCAATATTTTGAATATATTGCTATTCAGTATACTGACCAGCTTCAACTATTATTCAAACAATGTTGAGTGAATACGAAACCTGGTGCTTTATGTTGTATTATTATGATGCCACTAATTTAAAATAAACACCTAAATATTAAACATTTTCCTTCCCCTCTGAGCCTATACCAAATGCAATAAGTACCTTGCATGTGTGTATTGTACTGTGCAGTAAAAAAAATCAATCAGTAGTAGTGGTAACGCTGTACATTACAGTAATTAAAATATACCTGTATCCTTATTTCAAACATGAAGACGAAGACAAACAGGTTAAATTGCAGTGAATGTTTGAACGATCGTAATCTGATCACTTACCCTGTTTCTTTGTCTTTCATGCTCACTCTCTCCAGACTATCTATCAATGGTGTGGCTCGATGTGCAACAAGTTTGAGCGGCTGAAGGCAGCCCAGGTTGCTGCAGGCATCCGTGATAATGAACGCAATGGCAGAGCTCAGGTTGTAGTTGTAGAAGAGGGAAGTGAACCTAATGGGCTGACTCAGGTAACGTTAAGCATTTAATCCTAAATGAAAACTATAGAAATAATAGCTTTGATTGTGCATTCCACGCAGATTATTAGAAGTAACAGAAAATGCTTTTCTGTAAAACAAAAGGAAGGAAGCACTGTTGGTGAGATAAATTGTGATGTTAGTGTTTAACCAGCATCAGCCACTGGCTATATGCCTTGGTTAAATGTACACATCTTGCTGTATTCTTAATACTTTTCATTTCACAGGTTCTTGGGGAAAAGCCAGACCTTGCAGATGGTGATGATAATGATGACATTGCAGCTGATGTATCTAACAGAAAAATGGCAAAACTTTACATGGTGAGACAGAGCAAGTTGCACCACAACACAACAAAATAAACATACAAATCCATAGATGCATCTTTAACATTGAACTACAAGGTTAAGATTGATTTTGTTAATTAGGTATCTGATGCCAGTGGAAAAATGCAAGTGACGCTTGTTTCCGAAGAGAATCCTTTCTCTCACAGTTACCTGTTGACTGATGAGTGCTTCATTCTGGATCATGGGAAAAGCAAGATGATCTTTGTGTGGAAGGGTGTGTACTTTAGCATCTTATTATGTACTTATGTAGATACAGAATGAATGTAAATAGCTGATAAAAAAAATTAAAATTTTTTTTAAGAATTTTTAAATTTTGTTTTCTTCTTCATCTCATACTGTATCATACAAGCCACTTTCTATCTGTCCTAGGACGCAACGCAAACCCTAGTGAACGTAAAGAGGCTATGAAGACAGCTGAGGGCTTCATCAAACAGATGGGTTATCCTGCAAACACACAGGTTTACATCCCTATGTTAATAATACATTATGTGATGTCTAGGAAATCCCTTGTCACATTGACATGTGTTTTTCCCCACATACACCGAACAGTTAAGAGACTGTATAGGAACCTTGATTTTTCATAATCATATTTACTTTGAGTTGCCAAGTCAAATGTATAGATCAAAATACAAAATTAGACCAGGTAAAAGGTTTTTCCAAGATTCCACAGTTATACTTGATTATTTTAACAAGAAGTTAATTAAATGCATCAAGCTTCATAGAGTCATTATCACTATGTCTTTGAAAAAAGAACGGTCAAATAATTAAAGCCCTGTTTCCCCAAACACAGATCCAGGTGCTTCCAGAAGGAGGAGAAACTCCCATCTTCAAGCAGTTCTTTATGGACTGGAAAGAGAAAGACCAGAGTGAAGGACTGGGCCAAGTGTATGTCACCGAGCGGATTGCTAGAATTCAACAGGTGGAGTTTGATGCTTCTAAACTTCATGAATCTCAGCAAATGGCAGCCCAGTACAACATGGTGGATAATGGCTCTGGAGAAACACAGGTGAGCAACATGGATGCAGTCAATGTACCATTAATCCCAGCGCTGTTCAGAGAGTTTCAGGTTACTTTATTTATAGTCATTTATAGTTCATTTATAGTTTGTTTTTCAATTGCTTTACGTTTTAGATTTGGAGGGTGGAGACTGGGAATAAAAAACAGAGCAAAGTCCCCATAGATCCAGAGACATATGGACAGTTCTATGGGGGAGACTGTTATATCATTTTATATACCTACACTAGAGGACAAATCATCTACACCTGGTATGAGTTACACCTCTTCAGTATTTATCTAGGACTAAATTTACCAATTTAGTGACTCTTAGATTACCTGTAGTGTATTTATTAGATCTGAAAGTATAGCTTTTCTGCTCTCTCTTTAAAGGCAGGGATCCAGCAGTACAATAGATGAGCTGACCGCTTCAGCCTTTCTCACTGTGGAACTGGACAAATCGCTGGGAGGAAATGCAGTCCAGGTGACTAGATGGACACACTTTAAAAAGAAAAAAGAAAAAAGAAGTATATTTTGTATATTGGGGCAGTGGTGGCTCAGCTGGGGCAGTGGTGGCTCAACTGGTTAAGGCTCTGGGTTGTTGATCGGAGGATCGGGGTTCAAGGCCGTGCACAGCCAAGCTGCCATTGCTAGGCCCTTGACCAAGGCCCTCAACCCTCAATGCTCCAGGGGCGCTGTATCATAGCTGCCCCTGCACTCTGACATCAACCTCCTCAGTTGGGGTATATGAAGAAAAGAATTCCACTGTGCTGTAATGTGTATGTGGCGATAATAAAGGCTTATATGCCCTGTTCTGTTTATTTAATACTCTATTGTGGTAATAAGGTAGCAACACGTATATACGGGGCATACTACAATGTCTAATGAGCTTCTAATGATACTACAATGTCTAATGAGCTGGCAATGGGGGTAAATATTTATTCAGCTTCTACATTTATTTACTTATTAATATGTTTGTAAAGATAGATTTACTTATTTACTGATTTACTACTAATGCTAGTCACTGTAAATATAGCAGTCATGACTCAAGCATTAATACTGTCCATAGTGAAGGTTAAAATGCTCATAATAAAAATGTTAGAAAAGACCCAAATAGGCCCATATAATTTATTCAGGAAAAACACTGCCATCTTGTAGTCATATTTAATCCTGTGCATCATGTGTAGGTTCGGGTGACCCAAGGGAAAGAGCCAGCACATTTGCTGAGTCTGTTCAAAGCCAGGCCACTGGTTGTGTATAAAAATGGAACATCCAGGAAAGAAGGACAGAAGCCTCCACCCCTGACCCGGCTATTTCAAGTGCGCAGAAACCTGGGTACTATCACCAGGATATCTGAGGTGAGGTGCAGCACAGGTGCACAAGGGCCTGATATAAAACATTTTATTAAAAAAATTTATTAACTAGAGATGCATTTTCATGTATGTTTTCTGACAGGTTGATGCCATAGCAACTAATTTGAACTCCAATGATGCCTACCTATTGAAGGTGCCTAATGGGAACGCGTATCTCTGGGTAGGCAAGGGAGCGAGTGAAGAAGAGACACGTGGAGCGGATTACATGAGTACGCTACTGCAGTGTAAACCCCAACGCATTACAGAAGGAAAGGAGCCAGGTAAGAGCTCTTGACATGTAGGCACACTTATGTATACCACAGCACTGTTGAACGTTCAATATTTATTGGTCAAAAGGTGTTAATTCAATTTCTATAACAGCACAGCCCTCACTATAGTTCCTGGTTAAAGGTTTATATGAATGGGTTTATTCTAATATGTAATTATTTAGTAATAATAACTTACATAGTGATGTTGTATGCCATACACCATGGTTTGCTGTAAGGTGACATTTATTTAGCATTTTTTAAGAAGGAGTCTCCAGTGTTAGCATTTTGTACTGGTCAGAATTCTGTGTCACAGAATAAAGTTCTGGTTCTTGGTGAAATGTGAAAAATGGTGAGGACTATTTAACTATTTATAGCTTTAATAGAAGTGATAACATGATCTAACTTGTCTCTTAGATTTAATCATACAAGCCTGAATTCTAGCTTTGTTCAAATTTGAATTTTCAGAGTTTATATGAAATCAATTTGAGCACTTTGACAGTTTCTGGTAGAAGGGCATCTTAACATTAGGCTCAAGAATACCTAATGAATCATTACTGACTGATCAGGATTCTAACTATGCTAACCCCTTGTCCAGGTCTCTTTTGCAAATGAGATTCCAGTCTGGTCTTCTCATAATAAATTTATTGGGTTAAAATTTTATTAATGCTTTTTTCTAGCTGTTTTGACTATAAACCCAGTCTTCAACATTTCCAGGTTGAAATAATGGCATGCCTAATTGTTCTTTTATTATTATTATTATTTTTAAGATGCATTCTGGAAAGCTCTGGGTGGACAAACCAAGTATCAAACATCAGAGAGGCTGGAGAGCAAAAGCATTGTACAGCCTCCTCGACTGTTTGCCTGCTCTAACAAAACAGGAAGATTTATTGTGAGTATTCAGCCTATAAGAAGCGACCTACATCTAACTCTGTATAGTTTTGTTTGCTTTTTTGCTCTATATGACTTCGGATATAATTTTTAAATTATGGCTTATTTTGTGTATTATGGTGTACATGTTTGGCTAGACAACATATTTGCATCAGGTGCAATTTCTGAATGTATTCTGTCCTTTCTGCAATTCAGCAATTTTCTGTTCATAATCTTTTCATATCTTTATACATATCTGCATAAATCCATGAATCCATGAATGAGAACCTGAATCCTAAACTGCTTAATTGTGTTAAAAAAAAAAAAAAAAAGCAAAAAAACCCCCACATATATTCTGAATAAGGATGTCTGCCAACGGCTGTACATGATTTTTTAACAAGCCAGACAAGATTCATCCTTTTGAATAATCACATTAAGCAAACCGTGATGAGATGTACATTAATTAGTCCCCCTTAGGGGAAATTCAACACGGCAGCAAGAGAAAGTAAGAGGAGTAGTATCAAATCTATACATAAGAAATATTGTTGAATAAAAAAACTGTATAAGATAAAGATAAAGATAGAAATTATATATATATTTAAAAAAATCAAATACATCAATGTGTATATATGTATCCTAGAGTTCTAATAATTATCTAGTTTCTAAATACTACATGCTGACTTTTTTCATTTTATAAAAAATACTGGCATAATAACAACTTAGTCATGTTTTATAGCATAATAACTGGAAAAAATCATCCGCTTATATGGTTCATCCTCAGATTGAAGAAGTTCCTGGTGAGTTCACCCAGGATGACCTGGCAGAGGATGATGTAATGCTGCTGGATGTCTGGGATCAGGTAGAATGATAAACTCCTTTATATGTTTTATATTCTGACAAGTGAATATGATCATATTTATTAAAACAAACAAACAAACAAACAACAAAAAAAACTTTACCACTCTCCATATTCATCTGTGATCTGAATAAATTATTGGACTGTCAGGCACTCACATAGTGTTTAACAGGTGTTTATCTGGATTGGAGCGGATGCCAATGAAGTGGAAAGGAAAGAATCAGTAAAGTCAGGTGAGCAGCTCTTGCACAAATGTATTTCCCTGCAATAAAATCCAGCACATTAAGCTTGATAACATATCAGTGCCATTTAACACAATTATGTGTGTCAGGATGGAGCACTAATAGCATTCAAATGCACACATAATGGCATTAAAATACATTACAGATGAAATCAGCAAAATCACAATTGCACATGTGTACATACGCACAATTGCACGTGTACATACAAATTGTCACAATTGCACATGTGTACATACAAATTGTCACAATTGCACATGTGTACATACAAATTGTATATATTGTATACTTATTTGCATATGTATATTTCATATGTTTATTTTAACTGCACATTTCACACCTGTATATGTGTACATACAATTTAATCTATACTACATATGCCATTCTGTTACACTGTGGAGATTATGTCACTAAAACAAATTCCTCGCATGTGAAAACATGCCTGGCAATAAAGCTGATTCTGATCATTGCCAGCATCATTTTGGACTGTTGTAAAAGTGTAGTGCGTGTCATGTTCAGTGTGATAAAAAATAATGGAAGAAGCACTGGGCCTTACATCAAGTTACATTACCATACATTTACAATCAGATTTTTTTTGGGTATGTATTTTAAAAGAGTTTTAATTCTTATAATGATATTTGGTTTAGTTTGTCTGGTTGCTTAGATGTAATATTGAATCAATCATTACATATATACTTCATTTTTAATTAATATGCCGATTGATTTAAAGACATACATTTGATAGAATACATACTTAATAGGTAAACTCTGATAAATCTTTTTTCTTTATTAGAAAATCTAGATTATGAAAATGTTTATGGATATTGGCCATTATGATATAGGCCTGGATAAGTCTGACACAATTGAACAGCCATGCAACAATCCAAAAGCTTTCAAACAATAAACAGCACATGTAAAAACAACCACAGTATGCTAATGTCTTACAGGGTTAAACAGAAATGTACATATCTGACAACACTGCAATACACAATCACGCACCAAAGTCAAGATAGGTGTCTATCACTGAAGTATGTGCAAACTGCATCATACAGTCAAGGAAGCACAGACCTCCAGAGGTGTAAAGGTGAAAGATCTCTCACTGACTGATGATTTAACATTCCTTTACAGCCAAAGCGTATATTGAGACAGACCCATCAGGACGGGATAAGGGGACACCGGTTGTGACAGTGAAACAGGGCCATGAGCCTCCTACCTTCACTGGGTGGTTCCTGGCATGGGACTCCTCCAAGTGGCAGACTGGGGGCACAAAATGAAGATACAGCATGTTGTTTTTCAACTCAGGAAGACTGTATGACTGTGGCCACATCTAGGTGAAGACATGCTATGCCTTAAAACTAACATATCATTTGTGCCTGTATTTCAAAATAGTGCCTCTTCATAGGTTACATTTCCTTGTCACTGCAGTGGTGTACAACTTTTTTTAACTTTATTGTGATTACTATCAAAACTCAGAAGAAATCTAACGTAATCCAGTGGTTCTGAAGTTGAAGTACTTTAAATCCATTTAATTGTGAAGTACACGCATGTTACCATATAAAAAATACATTCCAAAGGTACAAAAGATGTGCATTCCTTTTTTTATTGCACTTGCATGCATTATTCTTTGTTTGGCCTATTGTATCTGACTTATGGTATTTTTGATACTGCTTGATAATTTGCAAAAAATATATATAAAATTTTTTTAAAACTAATCAAATCATTTTGCATTTTTTGTTTGAGCCACGCCTTTCACAGTGATGAATAATTGTCTCGGTGATTAACCTTAGGCGTAGGCTGTCAGTTAGTTAGTTTAGAAATTTAATCAAGATCTCAATATGTGTGTGTGTGTTTGTGTGTGTGTGTGTGTGTGTGTGGGGGGGGGGGGGTTAATGGTTAAGGTGTTGGATTACTGATCAGAAGGTTGTGAGTTCAAATCCCAGGTCCTCCAAGCTGCCACTGTTTGGCCCCTGAGCAAGGTCCTTAACACTCAGTTGTATAAATTGAAATAAAATGTAAGTCACTCTGGATACAGGCGTCTGCTAAATAAACAGAGATGGGGAACTCGAGTGATATGACTTGACTCGAGACAGACTTGCTTGACAAATATTAAAAAAGACTCGACTCGACTTTGACTTGACATTCATGACTAGAGACTTGACTCGGACTTGAGTTAAATGACTTGACTTGAGATGGGGGACTCGACTTGACTCGATTCAGACTTAAGTTGCAAATTTGAGACTTGAAACTTGCTTGACAAATATTAAAAAAAGACTCGACTTGACTTTGACTTGACATTCATGACTAGAGACTTTCTTGTGACTTGCACATGTGTGACTGCTAAATGCTGTAAATGTAAATGATATCAGTTGTAATACTAGCTACAGTTTCTGGGAAAGTGACACGGACACCGCTAGATGGCACACACGAGAAAGAGAAGCACCGAGAAACCGAGCACATGTCCCATTTATTATTTTTCCTTGGAAGAGAAATAGTCTCATCGATATCAGATTATCACCATTTCACTCCCAAAGACAGAAACCGACGGCTGTGTATTTGTACAGAACACATTATAGACAGACTGGATTCTTGTTATTTTCTGCTTTTTAAGTCCAAACACGTGTTAATGGTCGGGTGATCATTGCTGATGGATTACAAGACACCACCTCTTTTCATCACGTCTCACTTTCAGCAAAGACCAGTTCTTTACAAGTTTCGTTAGTCACTGAACCACTTTTGTCTTGTCTTGTATAGTCCAAGCTAAATGTATAGTATAGAGTTATTTATGTCTGTGCTTTTGAGTCACAAACAACTGGAACCAAATTCATTGTGTGTGAACTCACTTGGCCAATAAACTTGATTCTGATTCTTTGTAACCGAAATATTCTATGTATTTTATATGCATGAGTACATTACAAAACAAATGGGCCAAATTTAGACAAAGGCTACACCTTCAATGCACTTCTTAGAAATATCTCAATAACAACAACAACAACAACAATAATAATAATAATTTAATTTATAAAGTGTATTTCTATAAAAATGCATTAACCATTGCATTAACAGGCACAAGCTACATAATTAATTAAATCCAAAATAAAATCCAAAATTAAATGTTTATTATTATTATTATTATTATTATTATTATTATTATTATTATTATTATTCCTTATTTTTTTCTTTTTTATACCGAACAATATTAATTTAAATTTTAGCTATCACGGGTTTGTTTTTTTTTTTTTTACAGTTATTTATAGTGCCTTGTTACTATAGTACCTTGAACTAATATCTGCACCAAATCCCAGAGCTCATGAATTCAACATACTGTAGAGTTCCCTAAGAAACTCCGCAAGCGCGCGCAAAAGGCGGTAGGCGTGTCTAGGATAAAAGATTAGCGTGACTTCTGACCAATCATCATACACCAAACCCCCGAGTTTGTATGAAAGTGGACCAATCAGGAGCTCCTGCCTGTTGTCAGTCGAGGCAGTAGTGCTCGAATAAACTGGCAGGCGGGTTGCTGTATCAGTCAGGGAGTCAGTGAGCCGCGGTGCTGGATAGAGACACGGTGTTTGTTGTAGTTTTCTTATCTCGAACGGTCTTAATAAGAAAATACATCACCGTGGAAACAGGCGGAATTATCCTTTCCACACATTGCGTGAGGTGAGTGTCACTGTTCAATTCTGCCTTCATATACACCTGTCTGTAATCTACCTGCAAATGTATTCTGACATTTAATGATGATAATGATGTACACACCGCAGCAGCCTGATTCATTTGATTTCGAGTCACTTGTTGGCAACAATTACAAATTGATTCGCTTTTTATTTTACGGCAGCGTTTCCCATAGCAACCGCACTCACAGATGGCCGGCGACAGCGTCTTAGTTGTAAAGCAGATTATACGCGATTTATCGTCATTACGTTTTGTTAATCAGTGACCAAACTAATGTATTTCCATTTTTTTTGTGGAACCAGGTGCACATTTATCCTGAAAAAAAGTGTAATGAATAGAAAGGCAGTGGGCGGAAAGCAGCGCGTTCTTGTTATTCATTGTCGATTTTTATTGCAGTTGTAAGGGATTAGACGCTGGCCATAGAGAGCATTAGCCTATGAAACCTCTGCGCTCTCCAGAGCTGCTACATGTGCAAATGGGGTCTCGGGCTCCTGCTGATTTTATCCCACATTCATCCTTCCTGCCACGAAGTGACATCCAGCTAAGGTAAAAACTGTGAATGACAAAAGGGATAAAGCCAGGCCCACTTTAGATCCAGTTACTAAAGCAGAAAACCAATGAACTGTGTGCTTGTTAGGGACTCGCACTGCTGGCCTCATTGCATCAGCTCTCTTTTCATCTGGTTTCAGGTTCTTGTGATCTCCAAGGAGTGAGCGAAGCCTTCTGACTGCTTAGTAAAGCAATAGTGGCTTCTGGTCTGCTCGATCTCCCTGTTCACCTTTGTCAAGATGGGCAACGGCTTATCAGAGCCCCACACCATCTTCCCGGGACTGCCATCGTTCCAAGCCCTGCATATTGTCATTCTTGGACTGGATTGTGCTGGCAAGACAACTGTGTTGTACAGGCTACGCTTCAATGAGTTTGTGAACACTGTCCCAACTAAAGGCTTCAACACAGAGAAGATCAAATTGGTGCTGGGCACAAAGGGCCGGACGGCAGCCTTCCACTTTTGGGATGTAGGCGGTCAGGAGAAGCTGCGGCCGCTGTGGCGCTCGTATACACGCTGTGCCGATGGCCTCGTGTTTGTGGTGGACTCTGTAGACGCTGAGCGCATGGAGGAGGCCAAAACGGAGCTGCACAAGATCACAAGGTTGCAGGAGAACCAGGGCGTTCCTGTGCTTGTGCTGGCCAATAAGCAGGACCTGCGTAGTGCTCTACCACTGGGTGATCTGGAGAGGCTGTTGGCGCTCAATGAACTCGGTTCCAACACACCCTGGCATCTCCAGCCAGCTTGTGCCATCATTGGAGAGGGCCTACAGGAGGGTCTGGAGCGTCTGCACGGCATGATCAGCAAGCGGAGGAAGATGATGAGGCAGCAAAAGAAGAAAAGATGAGTGAGAGGGCTTAGTCAGGTTCACTCATCTTGTGATTACATGCCTCCTGTCACTGTGCACTGGTGGATTCATTGATTTCACTGGTTGAGTTTTATCAGCCTGATTGATGAAGCTGGAGGGATACAGTTTGAAGATATACCACTGTACACTATTGATTTGTCACCCTAGTCATGGATGGGTGGGCTGGAGTTGTCCCAATGACATCACAGGACCTTTTACATGATTTCAGTGGACATGTTGTTTATTGATTTATTTTTTTTATGAAGTTAAACACTGGAGAATATGTTATCCATTGAAGATGGATCTCTAGGCTGTTTGATGTTCTTTGACCTCCAGTGTTAAATATTCTGTGGTCCACATGTGAACTTATGAAGTGAAAAGATAAATTACCAAAGCCCATGTGGAGTGTTCTGAATTATCAAATGTACACATAGTGGTGATATTTCACTCCTGTTTATGTGATAAACACAAGCCTTTTTTATTGGACCATTGTTGCACAACAGAGGTGGGGTTGTACGGAGAACCAGGATAAGCTTTATGCGTCACTACTTGGGAAACACACAAATATTTGAGTATAAAGTCAGAGAAGTGGGTGCTTCACCAGCCAACACACATGCAGTCCTGCACTATCAAGTGTTTTGTTTTAAAGTTCAGCATTTGGTAGCAGGACGGCTCCCAGGGTTCCTAAAGTTTCTGTCTTTACGATCGAAGTGGAATGATGGTGTTATTTGTATTTCAATACACCATGTGTGCTTCCCTCTATATTTAAATGCACTTTAGCAAACCCCTTTTGTAGGCTATGAACATCAGATTTTGTATAAAACCTATGACATTGCTTCAAATGAAGCGTTTTATAAGTCCTAAGTTGTTCCATGTTCAGGTGTGTCATTTTGTCACTCAGTATGTGTGTGATGGAGGGCTTTGTATGTGTCAAAAGTTAATACGCCTTGAATAAAACAACAGATTCAATCAAGAAACCTGAATATATTGATTTCTGATAGTATATTACATGCCTTTTTTATTGCTAATCGTAAGCCACTGATATTTCTGGAATTTATTATCTACTGATTTCTAATCTGATAATGATATCTGAAGGTCTGAAATCGGTGGACGTTGACCTTTTAGCCTGTGGTGTGGAGAATTGGCACTGTGCCTAATTTAAAACACTTTTGCTCTATGTGAGTAACACTTTTCTCTTTTCCCCTCATTGGCCTCCACCACAACAATGTACCAGCTGCTTCTCAACACACACACACACACACACACACACACACACACACACACACACGTGTGTCTATTAGCAGTTTTGAAATTCTGTCAGAGCTGAAACATCCTGAGTTTTACTGGAAGTAGGCTATTTCAAGGCTAGTCTCAACCATACAGCAAATCGATGAGGTCTCTGCAAATATCAATTACATTATGGTGCTTTAAAGATATCCAATGACATAAAAGTGGCCCTGAGAGGCTCAGAGGGTAGCACTGCTACCTCCCTGGTTTGATCCTGAGCTCAGGTTACTCTCTGTGCTGAGTTAGTGTGTTTCACATCTTTCCCATATGAGTTTCCTCCAACCTTCCAAAAAAACATGCAAGAAAATGAATTGGCTCGGCTAAAGTGCTCTATGTGTGAACAAGTGTATTCCTTCCTTGTGCCCAGTATTATAATCTGAATTCATAGGGACCCAGATAAAGTTGTTATTAAAAATAAATGAATAAATTAAATTAAACGTATCCTGAATACACATAGCAAAGAAAAGCTAGTTCTTATGAGCATGTTCAGAAATTCTTGCAATATCTTCTAATTATATTCAGGGAAAGCTTTGAGCTCTAAACAGTGGATATTTGAACATTAACTTAAACTCAAGCTCTCAGTGGTTGGTTTTGGCTGAAATTCCCACAGAGGTGTGTGTTGACTTTGGAAAGGACCTGGCACGACTCTGTTTAGGAAACACTTAGCTTCTCTGTGAACAATGAGGTGCTAACATGAGGACAGGGGCCTGTCCAGCAGCTGACACATCAAAACAGGACATTTGCTGGACTTATTTGTGCTGTGTAGTGTTCCTGTTAGAGGGAAATGTTACAGAATAGGTAGAAGGGGAGCTGTGGGGTGGCTATGCCTACAGGCTAAAGAGATATAGGGAATAGAATTGGCAGGCTGCTAATTGTGGCTTGGTTCAAGAAATATGCAAAACAGTTTTTGTCTGTGGGAGATGCTGCACCTTACAGTATGGAAAGCAAAGATTCTGTTTGGCACGATTATGTGGAGACTTTAAAATCCTCAATCCCAATCAACATTGAATTTTTTTAAAAGATAGCCCAAGACTCGGTTATGAAGCATGGATTGCTTGAGGGCTTGGATTATGGCATGGATGGAAGGAGAGAGAGAGAGGGAGGGAGAGAGAGAGAGGGAGGGAGAGCTGTGTTTTGCTGACTGCTTTGGCTATGTGCTTTGAATGGTTCTGAAAAGAGGACTAGAAAATCACACCTGACAGCCTCTGCCTCCCAAACTATGTGGACCTGCTGAGGAATTTTAATGATTTGGAATACCGGCCTCAGTGTTTTCATGTAAAATAAAGTAGTGCTGTTGTTGCGGGGATGCTGGCAGTGTGCCAAATACCCAGTGATTTGTTCAAAATGCGTTCAAGCAGGGCCTGGTAGTTCCCATGATGGTGAGAGGAAGTAGACTTGGTTTATCATACTCTCCCTACTGCTAATAGGTCAGTTTTACCCATACACCCACATCAGGTTCTTCCTGTACTTCTATGGCCTCTAGCCTGAGAAAATTTCCTTTTGATCATGTGATGTCATTAACAGAGGATTAAAGGGCTTTGTGTGGCACAGACAAGTTTATTTTGCTTAGCACACTTCCTGTTCCTCTTGTCCCAGAGCTAGAACATACTGTCTCAGGCTATGGTGTACTACTATTCCACCCCCATCTCCACACTGCTTAGCCCTTGCATGGCACCGTGCTACTACACCATAAACAGGCACTTCAGACACCACAAAAATCACTCATGGTCATAAAGTCCCATCTACACTGTCATTTCGGTCTTTTTAAGAAGAATATTGGGTGGATTCGCTGTGTTATTTTCACAGTAGAGACTGATCGTGATTTTCAATAAGTATGATAAATATTGCTGCTAAAGAAAATTTGACCCCCACATAGAGAAGAATGTAATTCACTCCGATTATAGGCTATATAGTGCTTCAGACAGTGGAGTGAAGAGGGCAGAATGGCAGACTGGCTCCATACTTTATAACAAGGCTAGGAACACTTCCTGATTTGGGTAAATAAACTTAGCGGAACCTACCAGTAATAAAATCACTTTAAAACAGCAACTGATAAAGGTTGCAATTATGGCACTCAATTTGAATCCATATCAGTTAATGTATTAGTGTCTCCGTGGTTTCATTCACGCAGTCTGACTCCTTGCTAAAGAGACAGACCTGCTTAAATTTAGATTACCAAAGCTTTGAGCAGGATAGCCTATCACAGACGTCTAGCTGTATGGGTGAGGGTCGAATGTGTGTGTGACGTGAACAAGCCTGGGTGGGGTTGGTGGCTTCTTAGCAGAAGGGAAAGCAGACAAAGATAAGTCTAGAACCACTCCCTGAGAATATCTGTCTCCCGCCCTCTCTTCTCAGAATCTCTGGACGGTCGTCTCAATCTATCTGTCTCTGTGTGCCTAATGCCTCTGACTGTTGTATTAAGGTTATTTTTTTTAAAAAAAAACAACTTCATTGTACATACATGAATAGTCGGTGTATTTCCATCTCAGAAATAAAATAAATAAATTAAAAAATATCTTGGAAATCTTAAAAGGGAGGCATTCTTAGGTGCAAAATTACTGCAGTCATTTCATCTATTGTTGCAGCTTGTAATAACGAGAATATAGTCATTACATAAAAAGGCAATTATTCCAAGTGCTTCCAGGGCTTTCTATTTTAATCATAGATCATTATTTTGTAAAGCAAGATCTGACATTTTGCACTAGCTTATAATAAAGTGGGAACATTCTTGAACTTCATTTAATTATTATATATAAAGCTGAAGAATTTAGACATCCAGTTTTGTCATTCAGTGAATCACCCTCATTGTTTTTTTCCCTAGTGGATTTTATATTGCGTTTAGCATCTGATTTAACACATCTGGGCATTTTAGGTTAACCGAACACATGTGCAGCTTGATTGCTAAATCTATTGCAGTTTACTTGAATCTCTCAGGGCTTTTCTGGGTTTATTTGGATTAACGCTGCTTTGGTCTGGTGGCTGCATAAATCAAGCTTGCATGAAAGCCACATGTCTAAGATTGCAAGCTTCTTTTGAGGAGAAAATTAAGCATAAATGTAAAACAGGAAAGTGATGCCTTCCCTCTTTATTAATGCTTGATTTCATGTTGATTGTGAGTGAAGTCAAAAAGTATGACGGCACAGAAGAAGCCATAGTATGTGTATTTGTCTTGACTTATGTTGGACAGGAAACAAGGGTCTGCACCACCTTGTCCATTTCCGCTGCTTCTCTGATTAGAGGTCAATGGTCATGAAAATGGATTTCTGTAACCTTAAAGTCTACCAAAAACAGTTGCAGTATGTTAAAGTATTTTTCATTTCTAAATAAAGTGGTATAACATGACCAGATAGATTTCAGTAATCATTTGAGTTTTAATTCAGATGCTTGCTAGTCAATTGTGAAAGGGGAAAGTAAAATATGAATAATTATAGAATTATTCAGTTTGATCTGCTGTCCTTTAAAAAAAATCATCAAACAAACTGGAATACTTAACAAAAAGCAAGTTGAATTCAGCGATAGCTTGTAAAAATAAACTTTACTTTGATCAAAAGCACATCATAACATTTATGAATTATGCACCGAATATGGCAGAGCAGCTCAGTCTTTTTTTTTTGTTTTTTTTTTATCTTGCAGTAACGTGAATGGCTGTGGGGGGATTAACTGGAATAACTGTTAGCAGTGGATAGTCATTTGTGGATCATATACAAGGATTTGGAATTCAATTAGAATTCGATTCTTGGCTTCCAGGGTCATAATTTTAATTTAAGCATTTCATAAGACTTTGTAATTCCTTAGACCTGATTAAATATGAGGCTGAGCTCTGGGTGTGGATTTATAATACTGAATGAGGAAGTATGGATAGGAAGTGTTCTGTTTTGTCATTTGGGCAGCAGGGTGGGGATGTCCTGAGCTTTCTATAACACAAATGAGGTGCTTTAGATGATTTTTAGAAATATATTTATAAAGGAAATGTCATAATTTATGAATACAAATAAATAAGCAGATTCAAACATGTTTGCTGGATCTTTTGCCATCATAGCAGGTAGATAGCTAATTCACTGCTAATAATCTAGCTCACATTTGACACCGGTAGACATGAGTGGTATTTCAGTATTAATGTACTAAAATATTAAAGGCTCTGTGGCTAAAAGTGTTTGGTTAAAACATCATACTTTATAATTAATATTTAATCAACAGAGGAAACTGTTGAATTCTCAAATCTGTTTGGTCAGAAGGTGGGGCTTAATTTTGTCTCTCATTCCTAATTCATTTACTTACATTTTAATATGGTATTTTTTCTACAGTAACAGTTCATTCACAAGGACCTGCATGGCAGAAAATACATGCTGTTATTTCACGAAAAATGGAAAACGATGCTATAAGGAGGCATTTATTTAACACTTACCGAAGGAGTCTCCAGTTTCAGCACTCTGTAATAGTCAGTAAATTTTTCACTCTGAGGATTCTGTGCTTTCATTTAGTGACATTTTTACTTTTATTAATTTCAAGATAGAGCAAGAAGTAGAGGCTTTTGAAGGGAGTGTTTATAGCTGCTATAAGAGACGGGATTAATAATATGTCTTTTGGGATGTTCCAACCTGTATCTATAAACCACAGTGTTGTTTCATTCATTAATGTTCTCATCCTGAGCTCATAGATAATGTATTAGTAAATATAAAAATATTCTGTTGTCTTATATTTATCTGTGAATTTAATCCCAGTTTGTCATTTCCTCAAATATTCGGTTGTGTATATCTTTTTAGACCTATTTCTCTCCGTTATTAGATAATAATATTAAATATGGAAATGATTTAAAAGCCCTTGTTCTCATATACTTTTTTCACTCATCTGGAAGACATTGTAACATTCCGACATCTGAGTTATACAACTCTTTTTGGCATAGTGGAAGAAAGGCAGTGTGAGTGCCACTGGAAGCACAGAGGGTTGTCACCATCTTGGCTCTACACACCAGCTATTAATCTGGAAAGCTCAGGTGAAGACTGATTGAATAACCATGTGTGAAGAGCTGTGTTTGTGTAGGATGGTGTCGTGTGGCACATGTTTACCAGAGTAAACCAACAGGATTTATCCTCTCAGCAGGACAACTCCAATAAGCCTGGACTCGTTATCACTTTAGATTGGCATGAGGAAATGAGTCTGAGTAGTCTCTCACTGCAAACCACCATTTTGCCTGAAAAGGCTATAATGGCTGTGAGTCACACAGCACTGAAAACAAACTATAAATTGTCCCAGAAAATGCAGCTCTTTTATTATATTTGGATATGGATATAAAATGGAGGACAAGTATACAGCTTACATATATATGACTGGAGAGATTTGTAGAGATTTATTTAAATAAGAATTTAGTTCAAAGATCTAATATTTTTTGTGTTAATGTACAAACAATGTGTCTATTCTTGTGATGGATGAAGTCAGTTCCTGTTTTCATTGGAGTAGCCAATAACAAAAATGTGAAATATAATTAAAAATATCAAACAACATAGACTCATGGTACACATACTGTAAGGAAGGAAGTGCTAAGTATCACTGCTAAAACCTCTTAGCAGTGATACCGTATCTATTTCTCACATCTTACATAAATCCGCTGCCATTTCCATCTGTGTGTCTGTAGCTCTCTGTCCTGTGCAGTGACAAAGTCTTGTCCAGGATCCAGCAGGAGCCACCTGTGTTTTTGTTAAAGACCAAATGACAATTTGTTCTTGTTTTTCTGGAACAGACACAGCAGCCACAGAGCCCTGGGCACTGTCTTTACCCATAATAATATTTTTTTTTTGGTAAAGTTGATTAATAGCTTTTCTTCATACTCTGATACAATTGCTTTGGATGGAGACAAGCAATGTTGCTAATCTCAAAAGACTACTGGTTGTACATAATGTATAATTCAACTTGATGGGAGAATTGTTTTATACAGCAGGTCTATTAATTTCTCTCTCTTTTTTCCCCAAAGCAATAGACATAATGTTAAAAGATATGCTTTTATTTCATCTGGTGTGCTAATAATAATAATAATAATAATAATAATAATAATAATAATAATAATAATAATAATAATAATAACGTGTTGAAATCTGATAATTCTGTAAAAATAGAGTTACGTAGTCCATGAAAAGAGCATGCAGAGCTAAAATACATGTAGTTCCAGCTCTAATCTTTTCCCTCCTTCCTGTTCCGTGACTAACACTTCTCTTATCACCACATTTTCCTGCTCTTTCATATTCCATCAGTATACCTTTTCCTCTTTCACTCCATTTTCATAGCCTTCCATTGCCCTGTACTTTTTCCACATGCTATCTCCTCTCTTTCCTTTCCTTTCCTTTCCTTTCCTTTCCTTTCCTTTCCTTTCCTTTCCTTTCCTTTCCTTTCCTTTCCTTTCCTTTTTTTTTTATATAATAACATTTTGGACTTTTCTCCTTCTCATCTTCTTCTCTGAAGTTATAACTTTTAATCGCATTTCTACTGTAACTCTCTTCCACCTACATGTCTCCATCTTTCTCCTGTCTGTTAAGGCTGGTTGAAATGAAGATAACTGACCCCATGGTGTGAGAACAATAGCAGGAGAGGAGTTGTTTTCCCTTATCCTGAGGTCACAGCAGGGGGAGGATGCAGCCAGGGGCCTTTAGTGGTGCCAGAGCGGTGGTGTAGAGTTTAACTCTGTAACTGATCACCAGCAAGCAGATTCCATGTTTGTTCTTGGGCCAAATCACATTTGCTAAGAGGCTGTCCTTGACTCTGTAAACAAAGTGTTATTGCACAAGGGTAAATCCGGTTAAAATGAAGTACAAAGGACAAAACAAAAGACAAAATGCTCACTCACCTTATTTGAAGTAGGCCGCATGAGAGACAGATAAGATCTTGTCTCAGCCACTGACACTGAAATTGTGTTATGTTTTGTCTACGATTTCAGCTCAAGGTATCTCTGACTGAGGCATCAAAGCAACTCTCCAACATTTTTCAATCTAATCTCTATCAGCAGCCAAAACTGGCATGTTGCCCCGTAGTGAAAAATAAGGAATGAGAACAAACACATTTACTTATAACAGAGTCTAACTGTTGTCTAAAGCAGTATACAATTCCTACAGACTTGCAGTTTAATTATTGTTCAAAACTGTATATTTCTTCTTAAGAGCAGGAAAGACGTTTTTGTTACGAGTGTACACCTAAACACAAAGCAGCTTTTCTTGTCTGCCTCATTTATAAAAATAAGTGTTTTATCAGTTGTTTTGAATTTACATTACATAGTTGCGTAATTTACAATTTGCAATCTGTGTTTCTGATGTTACATTTACAAATAAGTTCAATATAATTTAAGGAACATACATTTGAGTCACACACAAACTTGCAAAGTATAACAATTGTACTTAAATTTACAGTTGATAAACTAAGATTATGTTTTAGATTTACTCGTATATATGTGAGTTTTGGAAAAAAATACAAATTGTTTTTGTAATTCTTGTTCATAGTAATCTCACAAACCCTACAGAGGCAGTGAATAGAGATTGGGTTGATAAAAGACTAGAGAGAAGAAAAGGTTAGTGTTGTGTCCGATTTCCTCTGATTCAGAGTGTGTGACCTTGTGCTCATGCCACAAATGTGTTGGTTTTGTAACGAGACAGCTGTAAATCCGGCAGCTCCTCATGGGTTGGGCTTTCATATCTGACCTGTGCGTGGAAAAATAACCTGCTCCTCTAGAGTGTGATTTCTTTTTCCTCTTCCTCCACTTAGGGTATATAACTAAGTTTCCACACATCCCAGGTTCCCAGCAAGCTTGTGCTGGGACTGGCTTACCTATCAACACTTGAGGAAACATAAGGAAGATAGGAAACATCTGTTCTTAACATGCATTTGGTCTAAATTTTACCTAAACATTAACATCTCGTATGGTAAGAGGTGGAAGGATTCCTGGTACCAGAATTTGAGAATAAGAAATTTGGACAATAACTGTGCAAGTCACTTTAGTATTCTTGCCAATAAATGTTCTTTCAAAATGTCAGACTTAATAGGGGTCAACCTGCCATATGGCATTTTGTTTCCTGTTAATTCTCATAAGGTTGGTCCTATATTATTCTTGCAGTTTAATGATTATAAAAAGTATATTCTTAGGGGTCGAGTTAAAGAGCTAGCTACCCTTTCTGGCCATAAGTATGTTAACACCTGAATGTAACACCCTTAAATAGGTCTTCCCCAAACTGTTGCCATAAAAGAGCACACAATTGCTGTTTCTGTATGCTGTTGCATGGACCTGAGGTTCTTTAAAGACATGCAAGGTGTAGTGGATGAACTTGAATGGCCTGCACAGCGCAGCGACCCACTGAACACTTTTTGTTTGAACTGGAATGCACCGAGCCTCTTCACCCAACACCAGTGCCTGACCTCACTAATGCTCTTCTGGCTGACTGAGCACAAATCCCCATGGCTACACTTCAAATTGTAGTGGAAAGCCTTCCAAAAACAAGTGGAGCTTATTACAGCAGCAAAACAGGACCACATTTTGAAATCATTAAACCATTTGGCCAAATTGTGTATCTAATATCTGCACCACAGGAGTAAAGACCCAATTGATCATTGTAAAAATTGTCTTTGTATAAGGATGGACTTAAAAAATATTAAAATATTATTTTGGACCATCCTGTGATAAGGGATGAATAAAATCCAACATTAATCGTCCCTAAAGCTACTCATATTACAGTATGGACGACTCCAGTATAAGATAACTAATATTAAACATGTTCAATGTTTATGGCCCATGATCTTTTTTTGGAGAAACTCCATCTGTCTCATGTTATTTACACATTCTTCATGTGATGTATTAAAGGTGCATATCCAATAACATTACAAATACAACAAATACAAACCCTACAGTGCTGTTAAATATGCCAGGAGGTCAAAATGTTCTGAGGGTTTGTAATCATTAGAGTGGATTTACGTCAGGAGTCTCAGAGGAGAGCAGGGAGAACAGGTAAGGATTACCCAGCAACCTCTTAACTCTCTAAGTCCCTCTACCCTAACTACCATCGCAACATAGTTCACTTTTCTCTTGGCTGGCAAACCATGTTTGTGTGGGTTTAAAAAGAAGACAGAAAATGGATCTGTGTATTGTATATTGTATTCTTTTTAGGGATCTGTATTTGAAGCATGTCTGTGTGCTGAGTGATATGAAGTGTTCAGTGCAAGACAAGTAGTGCTGTTATACTGTTTACAACAATCTAAGACTGAGCTGAAATACACACACACACACACACGCACACGCACGCACACACGCACACACACACACACAAACACACACGCACGCACGCACGCACGCACGCACACACACACACACACACACACACACACACACACACACACACACACACACACACACACACACACACACACACACACTATTTTGTAGGAAAATCTCAGAAGAACAGAGCTTTCGTTGAAGCGTCTTTAAATACATGTGGGATTTTCTGTGTGTGTGTGTGTGTGTGTGTGTGTGTGTCTGTGTGTGTGTGTGTCTGAGAGAGTGAGAGTACTAAAACAACATGTTCAGGGTCACATCCCTAAAGGCAATATGAGGAACAGAATAACACATAGTTACATAGACTCGGTTTTGAAATTATCTAATTCATAATTAACCTTAACCCACTCGTATAATGCTCTTTACTTGTGATTAGAAAATACATGTTTGAATACAACAAACTGAGTTTTCATGACAAAAAAATGGGTGACAAAGGAAAATCAAATGGCTCTGTTATGCAGTGGAGGCATTTTTTTTTTTTTTAGAATTAATTCCACTTGTTCCCTAAGAGGGAAGAGTCACTTCAAATCAATACTAAGTTCCTCTGACTGAACCCCTTTATCCTATAATGAAACATTTCTATCCTGAGAAGATGACATCTTGTCCAGGAAGTCAATGTCCACAGGGCATGAAGAATTACTGAAAGGATTGATGAGGATAAAAGTGATGTTAATCACATAATATGGGCTTCAAACTTTCCAGATCACAACCCAGACTAAATATCGATTGGAGATTTTGTATGGGCATGTTTGACAGTGTTCTACAAGATCATCATCTCTACAAAAAAAAGAACTAAAACTGAATATATTTATGAAGACTGCTGTTTATCCTTCCAGTACAATTCCAGAGAGTTGTGCCAAATTAGTGCCAAGACACACTGAATCTGTTCTGGTGACTCATAATTACCTCACAGATTCAGAGTATAGATTCATGATCAATTTTACTTAAAGATGTCAGAAAACAACGTTTGTAAAAAGGAAAAGACTTTGGCAGTTGATCACTACACTGCTAATGAACTGTACAGCTGGACTGTGCTGTCTGGTGCAAAAACAATTCTAGCCAGAGACATTTTGATTACATTTGACCAGCCAACATTCTGTACTACTGTACTTCTACCAATGTGACTAATATTTTTACATTTGGCTCCATAAAAAAAGAGTACTCAAATTCAGCAGTGGTACCAGCCATGGAAAATCATGGTCAAGTGCAAAAGTGTTTTTGAATGCAGGTATCCATAAAAACCACAAATGCCATTTACATGCATGCAGCTTCACCTGTGAACTTCTGGTTTCTGGCTAAATATTCTCACATACCATAGTTTGATGTAATCTCAGGTTGTTAACTTAGAGTTTATATTTAAATATATATTCCCCGAGGTGAAATGAGTTCAACAAGTGTCATGGATCATCTATTCAAAAATGTGTCCCCAGCTATCCAACTCTATTTTTATAAATTGCAGCCTCCAAAATCATCATGGTTTCTGGGTCACCTCCAGAAAGAAACTGTAAATATAGAAGACTAATGGCTAACATGCTTTCTTAATGACACATACTGTATTTTTCACCATCCTGTCACAAAATACTCTACGTCTTGGAAACCGCTGTCTATTTTAGTTTATCTTTATGCTCTAAAAAACCTCAACTGGCAAAAATCATTAGACCCTAATATGGATTCTGGAGTTCCAGGGTTACAAACCACCTTCCCTTAATCTACCTAAATGTTCCAGGGCTTTTGTAGCTTGCTGTTCATTACACAAAAGTTAACATTAATAATATTACTAGTGGACATTTATCTTGCATCTCGTCATCGTTTATGGCATTACGTCTAGCCACCTTTAATCTGCAGTGTACAGAATCAACATCAGCTCTGATAATATTCCCATCTGCATGACCAATACTTGTAATGCTACAGGTTTATAATAATGTGCTTGCTCCAATATGTTATTGATTAATAGCTGACACGGGGACTTAGGAGGAGGAGGATGCTTGACATAAACAGTTAAAAATGTGTACTGTATAATCATCAACATTCTAATTTCCTTACAAAAGATACAAAAGAAATAAAGATTTCATTTTAAATTCTCCACCAAAGTTTGGAGGACTGTGTCATTCTTTGACAAGACATTTTCTGTCACAGTAACCTCAAGAAGAGAAGAAAGGCTGGTGAGGGAATGATTGTGTATAGCTGTCAAAATAACATAGATAACCACAAATTAATCTGTAAATGTAACTATAAATGGAATGTGACATCATTATATAGTAACTTAATAATCATTATGTTTGCTGTCATACAAGATGAATTAAACCCTTGAAACATTCAGTTAGAAAAAATATAACCAACATCAGGGTGTAACTGATAAATGTGTTCAATCACATCAAAAAAATCCAAAAATATTTTTGCAAATGTCTGGATAAAGTTGTATAATAATAATAATAATAATAATAATAATAATAATAATAATAATAATAATAATAATAATAATAATGGTTCTAATTCCTAATGAATTACTTTTACTGCAAAGGTATTAAATCATTATAAATTTGCCCTTGTTATGATGTCATCATTGCTTTTGTACAAACTAACCTAACAAAATCACAGAAACACAAATAAGTCACATAAATCCCCTCTCCTGTGTCACTGGTAACATACCTAAAGTGGATTTTCTCTTGGGGCTCTCCTCTAATATGATATCTCAAGTTAACAGAGTTGTTTGTAGCTTTGTGTGTGATAAAAGCTTCCAGAAAATTGCTTTACATCTACTGAGCAAAGATTAGCAGCTGCACAGGCTTAAGGGAACACACTTCACTTAAATCCAAATGAGAGTCATTTCTCTGGCACCCTGCAGGCTTGTGTGGGGACAACACCTCCACGAAAAGAGGCAGAACTCAGTGGGAGGTAGATCCCTAACAAACTAATCAGTGTACATATATCCTTAAACAATTACTGCTGAAATCCCACATCAACATGTGTTCACAGATGCAAAAACCATTTAAACTAATCCCTACCATTTCACACTTAACATCCAGTTGTGTCCATGTAGTGTGTGTATATGTATTCAAGCTGAGGGATGAATTGTGGCCTAGCAAAGACTTTCGATACAGTCACTAACTTTTGCTAAAAATTCATCTTTAATTAACTCCATACTTGGAGGATCAGCGTGCATTATTCTCTCTCTCTCTCTCTCTCTCTCTCTCTCTCTCTCTCTCTCTCTCTCTCTCTCTCTCTCTCTCTCTCTCTCTCTCTCCCACACACACACACACACACACACACACACACACACACACACACACACACACACACACACACACACACACACACACACACACACACACACACACACACATTCGGATTAACAGAAATTCAGGCTGTAAATAGACAATGCTTGACTGATAACTCTACTTGAGTTACAAATGCTGTGAGTTACCACTGAAAATATAAAACAACCTGAGGAAACCAATGCAATATAAGATGCACTCTCTATTTTGAATATCCTAATTCTTTATCACACACAAAAGGAAGTAGAGGGTCAAAAGCACATGCTAAGCCTCTTGGGTTCCCCAGAACAGTTCTACACACCGGTCCAGATTTGCTAGCTCAGCGCAGCAGCACTCTCCTGCACAATTCTGGGACTAATAATCTCCAGGTCACAGGTGCAGATATTTAATCCCTGGGTTATATTGGACCCAAAAGTTAGGGCACTGTGGAGATTTGAACTCAGAATCTTCTGTGAACTTGGCAGCTACATTGACTGCCTAAGCTAACATAAGTCTCCAAAAGCCTACAAAGAATAGTGCCAAGCTTAAAAACACTTCCCTCCAGTTTGGTGTTACCAGTTCCCACTCACTTCTATCACACAATCACTTCTAACTCTGAATTGTAGAGCAGAGTCATACTTCCTTCTTTACAGACCTTCTTCTACACACACAAGCACACAGAGGAATGATGTCTTCATCGCACTTCAAATGACCAGTTATAAAGGACTTTTATATCACCACCATTAGCTTTTGTTGCAGGTAACAAAAATGTTTAAAATACTGAATTAGTTATTTATATAGTTAATGTACAGCACTTATACAGTTGAGTGTTAACATTTAAAACAGCACCAAACACACAGATTTTATTATTATGTGTGAATATGATTCTAAATAATTTTTTGATATACCTGGTATACCTGATATTTTTCCTTATAACACGCTCCAAGCTCTTTGTATATCCCACCAGCAGCTTTTAAGTCATGAAATCCCTGAGCTAATAACTCCTCCTGATATCATTAGAGATATATCGTTTTTTCATCTCTCTTACCAATTGTTTTTTAAGTAGATTTTGTCAGTAAGGAATTTTTGTTTTGTTACAGGAATGTTTTTGAATTTCTTTCTTCCCATACTCAGAAGCCATGCAAGCATTTTAGCATTACATCCAAACTTGGTATTTTATAATTGAGTGTACTTAAAGGTTTGAAACACACACACACACACACACACACACACACACACACACACACACACACACACACACACACACACACACACACACACACACACACACACACACACACACAAACACACACACACACACACACACATTAGTGGGGAGACAGGATTTAATAACGCCTGGAACCAGAGCTAGGCACAGACCCGTCCCTCCATAAATATCTCAAATAAAAAAGGAAGCCTTCTACTGCTGACTATTAATGGCAGCCCTGCTGCTGTGAGTTCCTGTTCCGGGCTCATTCCAAATCACCATCTCGTTAATCTTTTGATGAATATATCACCCTCGTTCTGTCAGGCCCCCAAAGCCTGCATAGCTCTAAAGGGCTTTTTAAGGAACAACACTTCATCATTTTGCTCAACTCTAATGTTTTGGATGACTGCATTAGCTGCTTTGTCAGTTTGTCCAGAAGAATGTATTTTGTAGCCTGGAAGATAGGAATAACTTGTTTTGGCTTGTGGCATAAGGTCTGTTGTCGTTTTATTGCATCTAAAAGAGTAGCACATTCCACACTATTTCCTTTTACTCCCTCTGAGATCTCCATTTTTCTTAAAGTCCTGAGCTATTTAGCTTGCATAGGTATGTTTAGAAGTCTCTCTACAGCATGTACAGATTTTCATATATGTCTAAACATATATATGGTGTGGCTGTTAAGTAAGGATCTGTACTTTATATAATGGGGAATCATATGTATATCAATCAATCGCCTGACAATTATTAGTCATTCATTTAATCATTCCTATCATTCTAAATAAAGATTGCACAAGATATAACACAAGATGGGGATAAAAATAAATAATAATACCACACAATAATCAGTGGCAAAGTGGGGAAAATATTCTGATATAACATCACATCTGGTACAAAAATTTGTATTTATTTATTTATTTATTTATTTATTTATTTATTTATTTATTTATTTATTTATTTATTTTATTATTAATTAAAAAACATCATACTTCTATGTCAGAAGATAAACTCAGCGTGATGTGTTAGCACTGAATTTTCAGCTGATTATCTCCTTTTGAAATTAATAAAACAACAAAAACATAAACAAGAAGTGGAAAGTCCCTCTGATCCGATGTCTTTCCCATGGCAGAAAACATACTAACTGTTACAAATTTCTGACACTTGAGATCATGATGAAGAAAAAAAGAGCTGTGACTGTAAAAGCATCAATGTATTAGACAGATGGCATTAGTATAAAACTACTGCTGTTATAGAACAGTAATCTCACCCTTTTGACCAATTAGATTTGAGAATTGAATTAAAAACCGAATAAAATTTAAATAACACGAAAACCTAATTTAAATCCCAATAACAGTGACATCCATTTGTATATCTGATTATATTTCCCCTTAAGACTAAAACGTTAAGACTAACACATTTAATAAAGAAAGAAGAGGTAACATTATGGTTTTGTCAATGCCTCGACCGGTGATGAGATTTCCCTTAAAATGAGAAGGCCATTACTGGACTCTACATTAGGCGACAAGAAGGAAATTGTACACAGAGATGACGCAAGCAGCCGTCTCTCAGATTTCAAATAACCTGCCTGTTTTATTTTCTGACGACATTTCATACTATAAGTTTCTGGGCAGGGCAGAGGTGTTAGTCAGACAAATGCATAGCTGGAAATTTGACATGTACACCAGTTATACCATGCTGCATTCCCAGTGTCTATTGCAGTAGAGAAAGCTTGCATCATATATCCTTCCTTGTACTGAATTACAGTATTTGATTGGTTTCACTTCTCTGAGTTTCGCTCAGAGTAATGTCTCTGTGGTTCACCTCTGGCAATAGTGATGCTGATTATTGATAAATTACTTTTTCACCTTTAATCTTTCAGACTAACCTTCAGTCACATTATCAAACTTAAGCAGAATCAGTGGACAAAAAAGAATGAAAATAATAGATGTGCCAGCAGGGTTTTTGGAGGGACTTTCCTTCCTTTCAAAATGTGGACATGTACATGTGCATTAAAGTTGTGTGAGTAGTTTAGCTGCTGTTACAACACAATAATAAGACACGTGGGGAAGACAAAAATGAATAAACGGAAGGAAGGAGAGAGTGTGGAGTGTGGAGTGGAGTGTGGAGACAGGAAGGCTGTCTGTCTGAGACCCGTTTTTGTGTTTGTGGATTTGAGGTAAACAGATAGACAAACACAGACAAATAGATAGACAGATGGACAGATATATTTATTATAGCATAAGAACATAGCATAAGTATAATATACATTTATTATAGCATAAGAACAGTAAAATCAAATAAATGTAATGATCCAGACTACCACCATAGTTACCTTAAGATAGGACAGTAACATTGTTACAGTACTATATTGGTTTTTGAGTTTTTCCATTCGTGAAACAAAAAACAAAAAACAACCCCAATACATAGTTTTGCATATAGTTACAAGCTCAGGGGAAAAGTTTTTCTAAACCCGTTCTACTTAAAATAAGATATTAGAGAGAAGGGAGGAAAAAACTGAGGAGGTGTTAGGGTTTCTCAGTTTACTTTTATTATATACAAATGAAGTTTAAAGCACTGTAGCAAAAACTGTTGAAGTATATCACAGATAAATGTTAGGAATCTACTTTTATCTACATATAGTTAAATGTAATGTTTGTACAAGAAGTTAGTTCTTAATTTCACCTGCTATGGCAGATATTATAAACAAATGTGTTTCCTCACAAGTCTAATTTAATAAGACAAAACTTTGATAAGACAAAAATGCAGCTTAATAAGTCCCGAAGAAGTCCCGAATAAGTCTTGAATAAGTCCTGAATATTCTGTGGAAGAAAACTGACTCTTACAAGGCTTTAACATCTGCAATACATATCATTGTGAATGAGCTGTTACTATACAAACCATAACATATATAAACAAGTGGTTAACAGATTGATAATAAAATGATTTTCTCTCACTAATTAAACTTAAATATTCCTTATTCCAAAATAACGGCTTTTCTATTCTGTCTTTCTGCACATTGCTTCAATACACGTCCTCCTTGGCTCGGTTGCCTTCTGCAGAAATGTTTTCTCACCACAGGCTACATGGTCTAGGGTGTGTGTGTCTGTTTTGCTGTGCGTGACCTGATACGTCACATAATGGCTGCAGGTGTGTTTGTGTTGTTCAACCTTCCAGTGTCAACATCTCCCAGTGCCAGCTAGTCACTGAATCAGCAAATCTGCTTGTGTGAGAGAGAGTGATAGAGACTCTGTGGAAATGTGCCTGAAACAAATGTGTTTTTGTATAAAATATGAACACGAACATGCGATTCAGAAATGGAGATAATGGGATTAGAATAAGGTTAGGATTCTGGTTGCACTTTAAAGATTTCTATTTTTCTAACTAACATGTATATCTTGTCTGTTGTGTTTCTGTGTGTGTGAGTGTGCAGAAAGACCTGGCCTTGTCTTAAGGCCTATTATACAGTAATTCACCTCCTGTGTTAACAGATGGAGTGTGTGCTTCTGTGTATCGGCAGACTGCACTGATAGAAGACAGAGAATGTGTGTGTTGCGTGTGTGAAGAGAGGACACAATGAACAGAGGACACGTCAAGGCAATGTACAGCATCAGACACACAGGCAGGAATCTTACTGACAGCATGCAGCATTTATTGAAGGTCACATGGCAACAACACAAGCAGAGTATAAATTAGGTCAAAGTTTGGGAGATAGAAGTCACCAGAGCACATTCACATGTGAACAAAAATTAAGAAGAACGTTCTGTATTAAAGATACTAGAGAGAAGGTTTAAGGGTTTTCATAGAGGGAAAACTAAGGGGGAGTTACGGTTTCTCAGTTTACTCTTCTTTTATACAAATGAACTTTAAAGCATTGAAATAAACTGTTGAAGTTTCATGGATAAATATGTCAAGAATACAACACAGGGTGGAATGTTGCTGTAGGAAAATAATCAACAATGATGTGATGCAGCCTGACACGAAGCAGACATACCAAACAAAGTCGATTATTGTCTAATAACAGCATGCCCCAAAGTGTTTTATTCCTCTTTCTGTACTCCTTAATTTTAACTTTATAAGTAAAAGGAAAACGTTATTAAAATTGCATGTTTGCAAAAGAAGTTTGTTTTTAATTTCACCTGTTACATCACACTATAGACAAATGTGTCTAATTTAATAAGGCAAAAAAATTTATATCAATTTTTACATTTTAAAATAAAATTGTTGGTGTGCTTTAAACCAGTTCAGTAGCATTAGGCAATGATAATATATTGGTTATAGCTAAATAGTTAGATAGGTCTTCTATAATATTATATATCCATATCCAATGTATTTGAATCTATTACTGAGATTAGGAATATACTGTGGTGCAAATCCAAATTGCTTTAAATCAGCTCACTTTCTATTCTTGCCAAAATATTGCCAACTTAAAAAAAATTTAATTTAAAATGACTAGAACCACAGAAATGATTTACACATCACGCACATCTGATCCATGTCTACTGTAAATATCAACTCATCTGAACCTCATTACTATAGATAGGTTGTTGGGTAGATATTTAAATCTAGAGCTCCAGACATTTCTAAAATGGTAAATATATATGTCGTGACTTATGCCCATGGAGCTGTGTTTCACTTTCATCAGCAGCATGCCTCACACTCCACTGACACACTCCTCACTCGAGAGTCCTCACAAACATGTCACGCAGTCTGTGCTATAAGTAGCAACAAATGGACTATGAACCATGTGATAAAGCGTGACTCCTGATACGGACAAGCACACTCAGAATGGTCCAGGGTCAGTATGTGGTTGCAGTATGTACAGAAACAGCTGAGCAGATGATTAAATAGAGCACTGAGCTATCAAAAACACATTTCAGTACATACTCAGGCAATTCTACTGTGTCCATGAAGTCACTCTTTACACGCTACAGTAAATATTTCAACTGAAGACCTTTTGGTTAAATATGAATATTTCAGAATCTTGCCTTTTTCATGTCTTATATCTTATCAGTGCTGGCTTGTTAGGATTTGATGCCCCCTTCAGAGAACTTCAGAAGGCTTGATATCAAACAGAAATCAAAAGAAAAATCAAAAAGGCTTGCTATATAAAGTGATTGTGGTTCTGGCACCCTAAACATGATGGTTTAGAGAATTAGCTTGAGCCAAGATTTGATTCTGACACGCGATTAAGTGTGTGTGTGTGTGTGTGTGTGTGTGTGTGTGTGTGTGTGTGTGTGTGTGTGTGTGTGTGTGTGTGTGTGTGTGTGTGTGTGTGTGTGTGTGTGTGCTTAAATGAGTGTGTATGTATGTCCTAGGCAGAAGAATACAATGACTGAGAGAATATGATCAGTACAGCCCTAAGGTCCTGGGATTCACTGAGTGAATCAGTGAACATTTGCTTTGTAAAATTTCAGTACAAATTCACAGCTGATAGAACAGAATATTTTGACGTACAATATATGATGTCTCTGTGAACTCATGGCTGTTTTAAAATATGATTAAATTCATCAAGGAGTAATGTGCTTTAGTGGATAATTATGTGAAGAACATAGGAACATTTGGATTAGAGCAGTGGGAATTGTGCATGCATGTACAGTATTGTTGATGCCTTTTCCTCATTAAATGTTTGTGCACAGGCCTGAGAATGACTTGGAATGGGTATCATTTACACATTATTATTCACTTCTAAAAGAAAACAAAAATAGCATGTGTTATTCATCTGATCTGAAATGCAATGCACAATGTAGTCTATTGTCTGGGAATGTGACAAATAAGATGCCAAGAGCTTTGAGCGTTGGCTGATATATGATACAAAGCCGATACTTGTGTACTCAAAGAAACTGACTAAAGTTATCCAAAATGTCACTGGTGTGATGGCAGGCTTTATTGTCCCATGTTCACCTACAAGATATGAGTTGTGTCTGTCATTTATAAGAACTAATTTTTTCTAATCAACTAATTTTACAGTTGATTAGAATGATAAAATTTTTTTTATATTTGGCACAATACCAATCCAGCTACCTCATGAATACAGTGGTGAATATAAAAGTGTCGTTAATGTCACAACCCTTAACAATATTAATGATCTGACCATCCGATGTGGGTTTCAAGCTTTGAAAAAGGAAAAATAAGCCGAGAAGTGTAGTCAGGAGGCACACATAGTCTCATAGTCTTCTGATCTAGAACTTCTGCTGGAGGCAGCTCAAGGCCTGTAAAATAAACCACCTCTCTCTCTCTCTCTCTCTCTCTCTCTCTCTCTCTCTCTCTCTCTCTCTCTCTCTCTCTCTCTCTCTCTCTCTCTCTCTCCCTCTCACTTTCTCTAAAATCTTTTCTGAGATGAGTGGGCAGGAAATTTGGAAATAGGTCAAATCTGTGTAGAGAAAACATTCTTCCCAGTAGACAAGCAAGTGACATTTTCCTTTGAGAGCAGAACAAATATTGGTTAAAATTGCTATAGTCAAGATGTGTCATCGTATTATATCTTTATGAGCTTTATTGGCATCATATAATACTCAAATATATTACACGTATAAGTTTTTGATGGTGGTTAAGAGGGTGATCTGAAACCTTACAATCACTCATCTGCTCTCATATCAAATCAGTTGGCACATGAGCTCATTGTCATCGTTCTTATCCAGAGAGATGGTGACGGAGAGGAAGAAGCAGTTCTCACTGCTGTGTGTAGTAATGAGCTCATGTCTGTCCCCTCTCTCTGCTCTGCACAGCCTGCTGTTTCAGAGAGGGAGATAATCAGTACGCAGCCATGCTTCCGTTGATTGTGCCTCTTTGCTCCCTCCTTCCACTCCTCTTTGCTGTACCGCCCTGATAAGCAGCTCTGAGAGTCTATGAGCAGGGCTGTGGCCCATTACTGACTTGCATGTGTATTTTCTGTGTGCATATGTGAGTCTGCACGCATGCATGATACAATAAGAACAGATGTCCAGTGAAAAGACCAGCTCTTCTCTGCATCCGTGGTCCTCCCTAGTTGTCATGGAAACACTGCTGCCTGTGTGTAGTAGAGCCATACAACCCTTCTGTTTGTACTCCTCTGCTGTGTTTAGGCCATCACCAGCTTCAGAGTGTGGAAATATCTACAGTTAGAATCAAAAGCCTATTTATTCACCAGTGCTTATCATTTAAATGGAATAATACAAACCACAACACAGCCATATGATGCCCAGAGAACATACATAACATACATCATGGTGGTCTGATAATAAAATGCATGGTTCATTTATTTATTTTTCATTCATCTTTAGTAACATGCTTTATCCAAGTCAGAGTGGATCCGGGGCCTACATTTACCAGGAACACTGCATTTGTGGTGAAAATATACTAAATATACTATAAATAATTTCTTCATACTATTTATTTCATCACAATACCCTGTTGCAAAACAAAAATCCCTAATGTATAATAATGAATAATATGAAAATTCTATCTTTAAATATAAGCATTGAGTTCCTTTATAGAAAGTTAACTAAAGTTTGACTCTACAGTTTTGACTCTCAGTCGTTATGACATATTTTGATAAAAACTAAAGTTAATGCTCTCAAAAGACATTCTCTCTTTCTACCCATCCAGAGGAATCCAGAAATTATACCAGCTCCGATTGTCTTCTGTGCCATGACGATTTTGGACCTCCACTGAGATGAGGCCGACTCTGTGAGGATTCTGAGGCATCTAGAGATTTACCGGCTCCAGTTGGACTCTGCTAAATTAAGAGCATATGACAACTCCATGTGGTCTTTGAGGACAACAACCTCCTCATCAATCACACCCTCCAGTCCATTTTACAATATCAAAACATATTATACACAATCACATTACACTTTTTACAATGTTATCAAAAGAATAAATACACTTCAATTTGAGTCATTACACTTAGTTTTCATTACAGATCATACATTTTTTTTTACCATCTTTTTAAAATAAGATATATTGCTTATTTGTCTTATACACATTGACAGTTCCCCTCCTTGAACCGCCACCTTATTGTGGTGGAGGGGTTTGCGTGCCTGAATGATCCTAGGAGCTATGTTGTCTGGGGCTTTCTGCCCCTGGTAGGGTCTCCCAAGGTCCTAGGTGACAGGCCAGACAAAGAGCGGTTCAAAAACCCTTATGAAGAAAATTATGACAAGGTCCGTGACGTCGCCCGGTATGGCGCAGCCGGGGCCCCACCCTGGAGCCAGGCCCGGGGTTGGGGCTCACATGCGAGCGCCTGGTGGCCGGGTCTTACCCCACGGGGCCCGGCCGGGTTCAGCCCGAAGGAGCGACGTGGGGCCGATCTCCTGTGGGCCCACCACCTGCAGGAGAAACCGTAAGGGGCTGGTGCAATGTGGATTGGGTGGCAGTCGAAGGCGGGTGCCTCGGCGACCCAATCTCCGGACACGGAATCTGACTCTAGGGACATGGAATGTCACCTCGCTGGGGGGGAAGGAGCCTGAGCTGGTGCGGGAGGTTGAGAGATACCGACTAGAGATAGTTGGGCTCGCCTCCACGCACAGCTTGGGCTCTGGAACCCAACTCCTCGAGAGAGGCTGGACTCTCTACTACTCTGGAGTTGCCCACGGTGAGAGGCGGCGGGCTGGTGTGGGCTTGCTCATAGCCCCCCAGCTCAGCAGCCATGTGTTGGAGTTCACCCCGGTGAACGAGAGGGTCGTTTCCCTGCGCCTTCGGTCTCGGGGAGAGGTCTCTCACTGTTATTTGTGCTTATGGGCCAAATGGCAGTGTAGAGTACCCGACTTTCTTGGCGTCTCTGGGAGGGGTGCTAGAAAGTGCCCCGACTGGGGACTTCGTCGTTCTACTGGGGGACTTCAACGCTCATGTGGGCAGCGACAGTGACACCTAGAGGGGCCTGATTGGGAGGAACGGCCCCCCCGAACTGAACCCGAGTGGTGTTCTGTTATTGGACTTCTGTGCTAGTCACAGTTTGTCCATAACAAACACCATGTTCAAGCATAAGGGTGTCCATCAGTACACATGGCACCAGGACACCCTAGGTCGGAAGTCGATGATCGACTTTGTGGTTGTTTCATCTGACCTCCGGCCGTATGTCTTGGACACTCGGGTAAAGAAAGGGGCGGAGCTGTCAACTGATCACCACCTGGTGGTGAGTTGGGTCTGATGGCAGGGGAGGAAGTTGGACAGACTTGGCAGACCCAAACGTACTGTGAGGGTCCGTTGGGAATGTTTGGCAGAGTCTCCTGTCAGAGAGATCTTCAACTCTCACCTCCGGCAGAGCTTCAACCCCGAAGGTCCTGATTCCCCATCCCCGAACCCGGTGGTGGACCCCGGAAGTAAGGGATGCCGTCAAGCTGAAGAAGGAGTCCTATCGAGCCTGGTTGGCTCGGGGGACTCCGGAGGCAGCTGATAGTTACCGGAGGGCCAAGCGAGCTTCAGCCCGGGTGGTTGCAGAGGCAAAAACTTGGGTCTGGGAGGAGTTCGGTGAGGCCATAGAGAAGGACTATCGGTTGGCCTCGAAGAAATTCTGGCAAGTGCCTCTGGACTGGCAGACTGGGGTGGTGGTCCCTCTGTTTAAGAAGGGGGACCGGAGGGTGTGTTCCAACTATAGGGGGATCACACTCCTCAGCCTCCCCGGAAAAGTCTATGCCAGGGTACTGGAGAGGAGAATTCGCCCAATAGTCGAACCTTGGATTCAGGAGGAACAATGCGGGTTTCGTCCTGGTCGTGGAACACTGGACCATCTCTATACCCTCACCAGGTTGCTGGAGGGTTCATGGGAGTTTGCCCAACCAGTCCATATGTGTTTTGTGGATATGGAGAAGGCATTTGACTGTGTCCCTCGCGATGGCCTGTGGGGGGTGCTCTGGGAGTATGGCGTCCGGGGCCCTCTGTTAAGGGCTGTCCGGTCCCTATATGACCGGAGCAGGAGTTTGGTTCGCATTGCCGGGTGTAAGTCAGACTTGTTCCCGGTGCATGTTGGACTCCGCAGGGCTGCCCTTTGTCACCGGTCCTGTTCATTATTTATATGGACAGGATTTCTAGGCGCAGTCGGGGGCCGGAGGGAGTCAGGTTTGCGGACCACAGGATTTCGTCTCTGCTTTTTGCAGATGATGTTGTCCTGTTGGCTTCTTCAAATCAGGACCTTCAGCATGCACTGGGACGGTTTGCAGCCGAGTGTGAAGCGGCGGGGATGAGAATCAGCACCTCCAAGTCCGAGGCCATGGTTCTCAGCTGGAAAAGGGTGGCTTGCCCTCTTCAGGTTGGTGGAGAGTTCCTGCCTCAAGTGGTGGAGTTTAAGTATCTTGGGGTCCTGTTCACGAGTGAGGGAAGGATGGAGCGGGAGATCGACAGGTGGATCGGTGTATCTTCTGCAGTGATGCGGTCGATATACCGATCTGTTGTGGTGAAGAAAGAGCTGAGCCGCAAGGTGAAGCTCTCTATTTACCAGTCAATCTACGTTCCTACCCTCACCTATGGCCATGAGCTTTGGGTCATGACCGAAAGGACAAGATCCCGGATACAGGCGGCCGAAATGAGTTTCCTCTGCAGGGTGGCTGGGCGCACTCTTAGAGATAGGGTGAGGAGCTCAGTCACTCGGGAGGAGCTCAGAGTAGAGCCGCTGCTCCTCCACATTGAGAGGGGTCAGCTGAGGTGGCTCGGGCATCTGTTTCGGATGCCTCCTGGACGCCTCCCTGGGGAGGTGTTCCGGGCATGTCCAACCGGGAGGAGGCCCCGGGGAAGACCTAGGACACGCTGGAGGGACTATGTCTCTCGGCTGGCCTGGGAACGCCTCGGTATTCCCCCGGAAGAGCTGGAGGAAGTGTCTGGGGAGAGGGAAGTCTGGGCATCCCTGCTTAGACTGCTGCCCCCGCGGCCCGGCCCCGGATAAGCGGTAGAAAATGGATGGATGGATGGACATTGACAGTTGATTCCAAGCTACTGAGGATCTAAATAGTACAGTTCTCCTCATACAATTTGACTGTGCAAAAAGAACAACTAGATCACCAGAGCTGGTTCCTCTCAAGGTTTCTTCCTTTACCATTCAAGTCACCTCAGACTTGCTCATTGGGGATAAATACAAACACATTTAAATATTATATCTTTATCTAATATATACTTTGTTCAGTCATGTTGTAATTTCACCGCAATGCCAAATACTTTCTTCTTCTCATATACCATTTTAAAAAAATCATATATTGATCTCAAACCTAAAGACATCTTTTATTGAAGTGTCCATTCAGCTAGAATCATTAATTTTAAACATATTTCTCAGAAACAGAGCAACTAAAGAAAAATCTGGTGGCTGTGTTATGGTGTAAGAATTTTGCTGGGATATTTTGGGTCCACTTAAAAGGAAGAGTCCCTGCAAATCAAGTAAAATACAAATCATGTACTTCTGCATAATCCTCTATATCATAGAGACAAAAACATTACTGTGCATAAAAAGGAAACTTTTTAATAACATGAAAACTGTTATGTTTACTCCTAAAATGTGTCTGTATCTCTCCAGCACCATATGAATCTTTCCTACTATTATTTTTATACTGTAATATAGTATACAGGTTTTTAAATTGAAATCAATTGCTTGTTCAGTACTTAGGTGACGTATCACGGGATGTGTACAGAAGTACAACAATGCTACACTAATCATGTGAAATGTAATATGTAGGTTGGATCAACAGATCTAAAGAGTGTACACCGAGCTTTAACCTAGCATTTAAAGGAACATATTTTGGTGGTTCTGGTGGTTTTAATGGAATTAAAATATTTGCTAAGTGAAGGTTTTGCAAATGTTACCTTGGCTGGGTGTGCTTGTTTGTGATCTTATTTAGATAGATATTAACCCTGAGGGGAGCTAATGGGTTTCTTGGCAGACTTGACATCACCTTGTAGTGTGTGTCCTTGGAAAGAGAGGCAGCACAGCCAAATGAGGTGAAGTGGCAACAGAAGAGACAAATTTCTTCTAGAAATGGTGGAGTTATAGTAACATAAACTAAGCCAAAATATGAGGGGAAATTCCTCTATAGAAGCTACATGTATTTGTGTTACTACTCTTAAGTGCCATGTCAGCAGTCATGCAATCTTTTTCCTGTGAGATGAACAGCAAATGAGAGTAACACAGGCGGTGTTCTGGCTGTGACCTAAATCTGTCACATGACACTTCTTTCATAACCTTTACCAATTACTTTCACCTAAAATATAATGTTTTTATTCGCATATAGAGTTATGGTTAGATGTCATACATAAATGTGTAACCTGTAGTAACTCAGCATATATACAGTGAACTAGATAGATTGTTTTCTAGCATTAATACTGTTTAACTGAGCACTAATTTTACAATGCTGAATATAGGAAATATAAAAGCTGCACTGGAAAAACACTGACTTCAGTGGACAAAACAGCATCTAGCTTCCTATACATTGTGGAGAAAAAAGTATTCGGACATGTTTGCTTTTGTGAAGAGCTAAAATTGATCCACAATGCAGGAAAAGGTGGGTCACCTCTTATCTTGAATGTTGGAAACCTGGCGTCTGAATACTCTTCTCCTACCAGTTTCTTTATAAAAACACTCTTTGTTTATGAATATATTGTTGTTCATATTTATTAAGTATTAAGTCATAATACATCATTTGTGTGATTAAATGCACTGGCAGCATATTAAATATAACAAAAAAGTGTCTAAATACTCATTTCCCCCTCACTGTGTCTATTCTTATATCTATTTCAGTAAAGATTTCAGTAAAGTCCATTTGTTCATCCATCCATCCGTCCAACTATCTATCCATCCAGTATTACTCATTTTTATGAATTAATTATTGCATTTATTTTAATGAATAAATCGTAATTTTTTTGCTTAAAAAGTAGAAAGTCATAGTTGAAGTGTGTATGTTTGTGTGTGTGTGTGTGTGTGTGTGTGTGTGTGTGTGTGTGTGTGTGTGTGTGTGTGTGTGTGTGTGTGTGTATACTGTATGTGTGTGTTATATTAAGGTTTTTTTAGTTCAGAAAAATACTTTCTATATTGGATAAAGGATTTCACTATTCATGTATTATTTCCAATTTATCTCAAAATAATACACCTTGAACCCTTTTTTACTTTCCTCAACATTTTTAACTGGGTGTATTCCTGCCTTGTGCTTGACATGAAAGACATGTTACTGAACTTTTATACTGCCTCTAGGAGCACAGTAGGAAACTAATATGCTACAGAAGATGAAAAACCGTAGGCACTAATACAGTGTTTGTCTGATCGAATAAGCCTTTCAGTCAGTGTTTATTCAGTATTTCAGTCCTAGTGGGGAACATTGTCTGATCCCAAGCTGGAGAGCTTAATTTCCTGTTCATGGTTCATTAAAAGTGACCTACATAAGTTTAACATCTAAGGTGAACCTTGTTTGCAGTTTTGTGTGCTTCTAGATTTGACCAGTTTTAATTATCGGCACCTGGTGTGTTAGCTTTAGAAGGATTAAAGAAACTTTTACTTCAGTTATACACTAAGTCAGTGTGTGCACAGTGTAATTTAACAAAAAATAATTCTGACTATTTGATTAAGATAAGCAACATGTGATGTTAATTTTCAAGCAATTTTCCTTTTAACAAATTTTGGTTCTTAACAAAAAGTCCCAAAAATTCGGGGTGTGACATGACGTCTTGTACTTTTTGCCTGATTGGAGTGGCCTAATGGCAGTTTTGTTACGAGTTACACCATGTCCTAAAGAAGATTAGAGCAAGATAGCAACACCAGGCCATGACCTCCTGCAGAGGACATGTGCCTAAGGGCCAAAGGCTATGCTAATCATTATATAATAGGAGGACACTGGAGGCCGTCTAGTGTCTAGACCAATGGTCACAAAGCTGGCCTGAGGCTACTTCTTTATCTTACATATCACCCCGGCTGCTGAATTAAGAAGAGGCTCAAGAGAACATTGTCTAGAAGTAGGGCTCCGTGTGAGACCAGAGTCTGGTCTATAGCATGGGGTGAGTTTATGATTCACAGAGGATGATGATATTAGGGAAACTTAAGTAAAGTATTCTCCCAGTAAGGAAACCAAGTGAATGAAGAATATGGACTGTTATCTGTGTGGTTTTTATTACTTGGTTAATCCCCTTTAATCATTTTTAAGCTATTTTAAGAAAAAGATTAGACTGTGCAAATTAAAAGGTTTTTTTTAGGAGTATTACTTGTCACACTGTATGAGATTATCCTAAAATCTTGTCTGAATTCTACAGTCGAATAAGAGAGATTATATAATTGTACAATAAAGGTCTTATAATGATAGACCTTTGATTAAAGGAAATTACTATGCTACTTCAATAATTATCACATTCTGCTCTCGTACAGAAAATAGAGTTGTATTAACAAAACCATGGTACAGAGAGAGCTGGAGGTTATAAGGATTTATTTCTGTCCATTATAATACAGTATTTCATTCATGTTTCACCATTGACACTACAGTAACTGGAGCTCTCCCATAAGATTGCTGTAATCCTATACATCCTCCTATTGAGAGCTTTTAAATGAATATCATTGCAATCTTCACAAACTGAGATTTTAATTAAAACTACAGCATTTGAACATTGTCTGTCGTTGTCTTAGATTCCAAAACTTTAACTGTCAACATTTCCATTTCCGTGTTACATTTACATTTTTTCTTATTAAAAATGGAAATAAGCAGTCAGGTGTATGTATACAGTGTATGCAACACTGCAACCTGTTTTGGTCTTTAACTACATGTACAATACAATAAAGTATGCTGAATCATTTTGGATAACGATGTGTCATCACTGATTCATGTCCCTAGAATAAGTACATTGTCATCCTTGACCAGTGTGTTCGGATGCCTGTGAGTGGGTGGCAATCCCTTGTACTGTGTGTAAACCTGCTCTTGTCAGACAACATACTCACAACACTCTATGTAAATATTAACTTTATAGGTTTAGATGACATTGTTTGAGGCCACCCACTGTGGATAGATCCATATATCACTTTTTTTTTCAGCAAAATAAATAGACATTGATGACACAATGATGAGTCCGAATTCATATCTCAGGCAAGTTATCAGCAGTACTGCACTGTTACTCTCCATGCTGCGATCATGCACAGCACATTATCATTTATTATTTTGCTACTTGGTCTATTGTATCTTGCTAGTGCAAGAACTTGATGACTGGTGTGGAAATAAATCACAAACACAGCACATGCAGCCTTGACCCAGTTTAGACAGAATGTGTCACCATCAAACATGGAGCTCTTTCTCTATGTGCTATATAAGCATTCGTTTTAAATGCTCTATTTGTTTACTGTCTCTTGTTTGAATTAAGATGTTAATTCAGGTTTTAAAGAACTCTAGAACTAAAAGAAATTATGAGATAAAATGTATAAGTGGTGCATTACTTTTTAAAGTGATTCCAACAGGAAAAATGACATGAGATCAGTTCTGATAATAACAACATAGACTTACTCACCAGTTATTAGAGGATACTGAACTGGCACACTAAGCTATCCACCTATCTAACTGATAGGCTTAGTTAATTTTATTAATGAACAAACACATGTTTAAATGTTTGGTACTACTAAACAATCGCTGATACCAGAGACTCCAGTAGCACTTGTATTTACCTTGTCATTTACTAGTAGTCAACCAGCTGTCCATCTATTAGGGATATCATAAGGGAAAAATGTTTACTGTTCAATTTAATGACAGTACAGATGAAGAGATAATTTAATTCCAGTAGTCACTTGGGCACAACATTTATATACATGGCATGTTTTTATATTAATCCTCTATGCAGTATGCTATTTTTTAACCTTTGTTGTACCCTAAATGGTACATTTCTTGTAAACACCATAAAGTATTGTTTTTTTCTGATATTTTATGCAAAGAGCATGCTCCATAGATGTGATCTCGCTTCTCCTTATCAAGGCATGTACTGCTTTTCTATCGCTGCCACTCATCTCCCTATACAGCATGAGGTCAGGAACATGTGGAGTGCATAAATATGCACAGTATGATATGAATCTGCTCTGTCTCTCTGTTACACACAGGGGGCAATGAATTGACTTTGTAACCTTGATTGTGGCTGCTGGCTCTCATACAGTACAAATGGCATTTGGCTGTCTTACCTTACATTTGACATAACTGATTTTTCCTTCTATAAATCTCTATCTAAAAAAAACGAGGGAGGGTGTGAACACATCTGAGCACTGACTGATACTGGAGAGCAAAACAAAGAAACAACCCAACAAAACTCAGTGTCAGTAATTACATTGTAATTATCATTAAGTTTATGTGTTAAGTAATAAATGTGACTACACCCGACCCTGATCAGAAGGTTAATAAAACACCATGACTAAATAAATAGATCATTATAGGCCTGTTTAATGATTTCATTTAAGAAAAAAATCATCCTTTATACTCTATTTAATCCTATATACTCTTTATACTCCGTACTCTTATTAAACTGCCATATTTTTGGTGGCATCCCTAATAAAGACGGTTAACTGATGTTAACTATATACACGTCTAATTTTAGCTTTGCCAATATATTGATCGATTTTATATGATATTAATGTACTCAAATCACTGAGGATTGAGGATTGAGCTCCACAAATCCAGTCAGGAGCAGGTGAAATGGGGGAAGGGGGCAGGACTTTCAGTCAGCATCTGTTAATATTAATATTTCAAAGCATCTGTGCAGATCATTCCAGATTAAGATATTGATTAAGCCATGTCAGATTTGGGGGGAAAAAATGACCATTATGACATATTTTGAATTAAAAAATGTGTAAAGGTCTGGCAATACTACTCAGTCAGAGTAAACACCACTAGATGCCATGTGTAATATCATGTAGAGATAATAAAATCATTATATCATACAATATGTATGCCTATATGATTATAGAAATGAAATCCACATCCATCAGCCATCCATGTTATTTTATTATAGAAATAATAATAAAATAAAGGATATATGGTGATATAATTAATAGTGTTGTGATTAATTTGCCACAGTACATCTTTACTAGGCTCCTTTGTTTCTTATTACATTAAGCAGCTGCTGCTGATGCAAACCTAAATATTGTGTTATACAATATTCTATATCTTGTATTGTGGATGTGGAAATGAAAACTATTTTGACTTTACGTTTGGTCAGCGTTAACATGAGGAATGCTGATGATTTTTTGTTCTTTCAGTTTTAAATGTCATCTCAGCTTTCTATATCCTATTTCATGTCAGTAAACTGTGATTGCAGTGTCTTGTGATAGATGTTACAAACTGTTTACAATAATGAAAACATCTGGTTTCTGTACAGTAATGTGTCCCTTATTTTAGCTCAATACATTGAGCAGTGTACAGTATATCAGCACTGTTTTGAGCTGTCTGCTTTTCTTCACGGCTGTTACTAACCACACTGACCTACACACTTAACCCCATGATCTGAACTATTCTTCACCTCAGACTGCTTCATGCCCCAGAGGAACAAGAAGATAAACACTGTCAGGTAGAAAGTAAACAGAGAGGAATCAGCAGCACAGTAATCATCAACATAAGATGTCATCAGCTTGCTGCTTTCTACTGTTTTCTACTGCTGATAAATTGTGAAATGGAAACAGTGGCCATAACCCTTCAACATGTTTATGGACATGTATATGTTTGCCGTATTTATAGCTGCAGGGATAAAACACCTTTGAACATATTCATATCTGTTTTCAACACTTATTCCAGAGCAGTAAGGATGACTGAGTCCTATACTAATCTCATCCTGACCAGGGATCAAACAGAGCAATAATCTTCACTGTGTGGCACCATCAGGTGCGTGTGTGTGTGTGTGTGTGTGTGTGTGTGTGTGTGTGTGTGTGTGTGTGTGTGTGGAGGGGAGCTTACGGATTCCCAGGGACGAGAGCAGTGATTCCCTAGATGGACACTTTTCCCGTCAACATAACCCAAACAATCTGCTAAGGCTTACAGTGGGCAGATGTGTGGAAAGCAACCAGATGAAGCTTGATATGCTGGTCATTCTGCCACAGTGCTCAGGCTCGGCCAAAGAGTAAGTAAACGGCTTACTTCCTTGCAGATAGAAGAAAATCAAACACAGAATAGTTAATCAGTGATTGCAAACCAAAGGCCTTTTTAAGCTGCAGGTTTTACTTCTTACGCTTTTATTCAGGAGAAAGATAGCTCAGCCATAACTGACATAAATTCCCTAATCCCTGAGTTTCTGAGGATTGGTGGGTCTGGCTTGTAGATCTGTTTGAAACTAGGCAAGAAAAATTTAAAATGGACCTACACAGAGACAGGCATACAGTAGCATATTGCTGATTATTTGGGACAGATAAATGTGCTGATTATGAAGGTATATTTTCTCAGACTGATATTGGCACCTGCATAGATATAACCACATACAGTATATGCCTATTTCCTTTAGTGCGCCACCTGGTGTTATACCATTGTGTATAGATAATTTACTACTCATTTTGTCAGTTATGATATTTGACAAATAATTTGTGATATAGGCAAATGGAAATGGAAATCACAGCATGAAGTATTAGTGTATAAAAATAACTGTAATTATAAACATAATCTGTTCATACTGCTTTATCTAAAATTCATTCCAGTAGGTCACAGCAGATCTTAATATCATGATGCATATGTTTATAAATGATTTCATTGCTAAATAAAATTTCATCTAAAAATCTGCTCACCCTATTGTATTGTAGATTTATTAAACATATTAATTTAAATACATTTAAGTACAATTAGCAGGTCAGACACTAAAGAAAACAGCCTAAATAGCTTGAATTATGAATATGAAAATCCTCATTGGTGTAATAACTTATTTTATGATTAATCTCCAGTTTACCAGTGAGTAATTTTCTCTTTCTATAGTTATTTATTTCTGTTTCTCTCATCTTCTTATCTGTAAACTCAAAAAGATCAGGTTCTGAAAATTGAAATTTCACATGCTCTTATAAATTTCTGCCTTTACCATAATGAGCAAAATTACATTTTGAGTCCAATTTTATTACAGTACTGGATTACAAATCTCTCTCTCTCTCTCTCTCTCTCTCTCTCTCTCTCTCTCTCTCTCTCTCTCTCTCTCTCTCTCTCTCTCTCTCTCTCTTTAAAAATAATATTTTATTTATAAAATTATTTATATATCAGAATACACAGATTAAAGCTTAAGTAAGGTGCTCAGTGTGTTGTGTTGCGGCAGGCAGTGGGGGTTATGGTGTTGTTCAGGAGTCTAATGACTTGTAAATGGAAGCTATTTGTAGTCTTTTTGTAATTGATCTAGACGTTGTGTACTCGGTTCTATTTGCCTTGTTTAGTTTTGTTAGAGAGTATTGTACAGTATTGCACAGTCCTGGAATAAAGGTTATACAGTGATAACAGAGACACCAGAGTATTCCCAAACAAGTTGAGGGAAGCTGCTGGATTCGTGTTTGAGCATGCAGAAGAGGAGAGGAGGAGTGGCGCTGCATCAAGGGAACTCCTGTCAGTCATCTGTACCAACACTGTGCTCTGAAGGCAGGAGGATGGAGTGGGATGTTGTGTGAGTGTGGTGCACTTTGAAACATCTTGTATCATGAGGAACACTGAGACTGGAGGTATTCTGTGAAGATGTGAAGTATATGGGAAATAAAAACCAGTCTCACCCATTTCTGTCTGTGTGAATATTTCAAAACAAAATATTATGTATTTCTCTCTGCCTTGTCGTCTTCTTTGCATATTCTGCCTTAGACAGAACAGACATCAAAGCTTTCTCTGCTCTTGCACTCTCCCCCTCCTGAAAAATTGAGGCACGTAAAGTGAATAGCAATTGCCTGTTTCTCCAATTTTTTTTTCTTTTTTAGGTATTCTTTAACACTCTTATGTGAAAGCACTGGCTTTTATTCTTAAGCTCTGCTTTCAGTCTGTGTTCCAGCTGCAGTGATGCCAGAACATTCTCACCATCCGTCTTCTCCTCCTTTTCATCTCCAGAATACTTTTCAACATGACACCGCATCTTATTTCTTTCTTTGAAGCCAAAACATATGTCCACCACACTTGCTTTTCAAGAGGATCAAGCAGATTTGGAAAAATCGTTACTTATAAACATACTTTCTACTTTATCATATTTAAAATGGTTTCAGAAGGATTTTTTTTATCTTGTCATCTGGATCTCCTAAAAGCCAACTGCACATAATGCGATTAGTGTTTTACATTAATATTTCATGGTTTCTCATGATTTATAACTATCATATGCATTTGATCACGGAGCCTCTCTGTTCTTGTTGCACTTCCAGGTGCTATTCCAAGTCCTATTCTATTTTCTCCTTATTTCCTTATACACTATACCCTGTTCACTTAAATGTTCAAAGGTTAAGTGCATCCAAAGCTTTCTTGCATCCCATCTGTCATATTCGGGCCAAAACAGCTTTTCAACCAAGCTTTTGCCTGCCTGGCATCCCACTGTGATGTCCTATACATGCTTTAAATAAATCAGAGAACCTCCAAAGCATTGAGAAGAAAAGAACCAAATTGCAAATGATGCCTAATCATTCAGTGTATTTAGGGGCAGCTGGTATAATTGGGATAGCTGGGATGCTGTGCCTGTCTTTCAAAGATAAAAAAACATAAATATAAGGTTTTATTTTTGGCATTCACATCAAAATATTTGCTGTTAACAAATGCTTTAAGGTGGATTATTTTGGACTTTTAAAGAGCAATTAGCAATTCAAGAGGATGAAAGAAAGGTGTTGGATTAAACACATTCATATGAGCTGTAAAATTGGATGCTCTAGTTATGATTCATGGATCCCAGACTGAGAAGCACAAAAGTTTATCATTTAAATGTTGACCAGTAACACCTGCTCCATAAATTGTGCTTTTAGCATTTAAAAAAAAATTAAAAAAATAATAAAATAAATGTGATTCATGGTAGATTCTATACTAAATCCATGGTTAGTGGTGGCCATGATTGTTGTGCCATTTTCTGTTTCTCATACTTACTCTAACATTGCCCTTTTGCTCTGTTTTGTTGTTGTTGTTGTTGTTGTTGCTGCTGCTGGCATCTTTTGTTTAATCAGTTTTTTATTGACTAATTTTTCTTCTTTACAAAATAGAGTCAACATTTTTAAAAATTGGCCAATTAAAAACTGCCAATAAAAGATGCCAGCAGTCTAATCACAGTCTAAATAAATACGTTCTTGTAAAGTTTGCCTAGGCATTAACCTCCAGTATTAAACTAATCATTTTGTATTGTATAAGGAAGATAACAATTCAACTCTTTACACACTGGACATAAGAGTGTTTCCATCAAGCATGACCCATTCTTCACACATCTCCCATCCAGGATAGATTATTAAGGTCCATGTGGGATGAAACAGATTCAAATCACAAACCTTTCTATCACTCAAAAAGCATCTTCTTTCATTCCAAGCTGTTGTGTTGTGTTCAGTAGCGACTCACAAACTAAAATCAAGCACAGCGGATTATGAGTGTTCAGTGAGGCAGACTGAGAGCACTTTTCCCTTAGAGCTGCATTTGTACATCTTCTCAGTAATAACCTGGCACACCTGGCATGCAAAAAGAAAAACAACAAACAAACATACAAGCAAAAAACAACACCAACAATTCCTTTTAGTTCCAGAGCAGTAAATTTATATGTTGCATTAATTGTATAAAGATTAGATAAAGATTAGATATGCCAGAGAGCTCTTCTGGTTTGGGATTTGAATTGAAAATGGCAGCTCACAATGCCTTTAGGCGTTGCACTTTGGTTCAAATCAAGATTACATCAGGGAATGACACTCTTAAGACTCTTGGTCTGCCTAGCCATAACGCTGGGTATGTACAGTGGATTTGACCTTATCTAGAATGAACCCTGATGGGGAGATATGGGTAGAGACTTGTGTGATTTAATAAGTAGATCATCATGAGTTTCGACACTGGTTAAATATTCAACTGTGTGCAAAATGTTCTATTACAATGCATTTTGCACACGTTAAGACATAACTTCTAACATAGTAAATAACAGGGTTTCAGGAGTACAGCTTGATTAAATGATCAGGTCTCTCAGATTATGGCAGCTGGGAGCCATGGACAATTCCACTAGAATGTAATACTACCACCTAGTGGAGCATTAAAGTGTAAAGATGAACAAATTTGGACAAAAAAATTTATTTGTATTGATAGTCTTTTTCAGTATAAAATACCCTCTATGACAAACAAAACAGTGTTCTCTTATATATAACACTATAAAGATTTTTTATCATTTGTTACATTGTTTGTCATTAATTTTTCCAATCACCAAAAGAATGACCACAAAGGGGTGCTGTGTGCCTGCTCTATAGGCTCTTATTCTCTAGTAAAGGAGTTACAGAGCTTTGGGGAAAAACTACTACTACTACTACTACTACTACTACTACTACTACTACTACTACTACTACTACTACTACTAATAATAATAATAATAATTGATGTTGCTGCTGCTGTTGCTGCTGCTGATGATGATAATAATAATAATAATAATAATAATAATAATAATAATAATAATAATAATAATAATAATAATAATATACATAAATATATTTTATAATATTATATAATATATAATATTATTATTATTTTTGGGGTGAGATTTATAATGTAATCAATTGATTATAAGTTCTCAACTGTAAAGCATTTTGATCCACACCATGTTTGGAAGAATCTCATAAATAAATAAATAAATAAATAAATAAATAAATAAATAAATTGATAGATAGATAGATAGATAGATAGATAGATAGATAGATAGATAGATAGATAGATAGATAGATAGATAGATAGATAGATAGAAAAAAATCTTATTCTTCTACTACTGTACTACTACTACTACTACTACTACTAATAATAATAATAATAATAATAATAAGAAGAAGAAGAAGAAGAAGAAGAAGAAGAAGAAGAAGAAAAAGAAGAAGAAGATGAAGAAGTTGAAGAAGAAAAAGAAGAATAAGATGAAGAAGTAGTAGTAGTAGAAAATAAAAGCTGCTGCATTAATGATAAAATTAGAGATAAAGACATTGTAAGGCTATAATACAAGTCATCTGTTGAATTTTGGCAAGGTTTGGTTTGCTTCTGCTTTTTGTCTGACTACCAAAGATGATTTCAGTCATAGATAAACAGACAAAAATCAGCGATGTCAGTGCAATCACAGTAGTACTGGCTTTAATACAGAATCAAATTAACCACATAGAAGATGGCCTCAGCATGAAATCATGCTATACATACTCAGATGAAATGCAGTTCTCTTTCCTGGCCCTTGTCGTAGTGCTGCATTATATCCTTCTGATACAAGTTGTGTGTTGTAATTTAGTATTAAATATATTTTAGCATGACCGATGAATAGGATGAAGAGGAAGCTCAGTGGTGAGCACAGAGAGCCCAAAAAAGCATACTGAGGTTCATTAGGTACAAGTGATTACCTACAAATCAGATCTAATGTGAGGAACTTTAATTAACATATCTCTCACATTCCGTTCATTCACTTCCACAACAATCCATTTGTCCCAGGTTCAGATGCCATAGCATAAGCCATGCTATGTTTAAAATTCGGATAGTTGTTGATATTAAAAACATATATTTTTTTCTTTTCCAGTAGAACACTCAAAAAAATATGTGACAATAACGTGATTTTTCCAGTCTATTAATAAAATAAAGCAGGATACCAAACTGCCACCTGCAGCTAAAAAACCTACACTAGCATGCTGAGAAATGGTTCATGGAAAAAAATGATAAATTAATAATTTCATCAGCTATTTTGGATTATTCCAGTTGTCAATTGTGAATTTTACAACGGCCTGAGGCAATTTAATTTTGAGGTTTATTATTTCCTTTAATTTATATTTGATGCTCTAAACTGCTTCATGTTTTATAGCAATGTGACTATATCAAATCTGTCCAAATGATGTATTATCCGTTAGCTGTGAGCTTGTTAATTAGTTTGGCTACTGATTTTTATTTGGCTTTTTCACTGGCTGGAAGATTTCAAAAATGAGGTTTATAAGCATAAAAGCATATTGTTTTCAGTCATAAATGAATAAACTTGGACCAGTGTTTATCTCCTTATGTATATGGAAACAGAGATATCCCAATTGCTCATCCAAAGCTCTGACTGAAGCTGTCCCTTATGAGAGATAAGCTCAACTCAGCATGCTCACCTTCAGAATTTTTCATTTATGATCCATGCTGACTGAAAACAGGAACCGTCCGAATCATCTGTAGGGGATTATTAGTGGGTTTTTTGTGTGTGTGTCTTTGGCTTCCAAAAGCATTGGAAGCAGCTTAAGTTGGAGCATGGTGCGGTTTGCAGAAAGTGGCAATTCTTTAATCCAGAAGTACCGCTGAGCTCTGGCACATTCCCACACATTCTTGAGCTCTTCTCATAATTCATTTAGCACTTTTGCCCCTCCTGTAATAAAAATAATCTAGGAAGATTGAGGCAGTCATTCAGGATGATACCTTTTCATTTAACCGTGTTCTATAAAAGTGTCTCAGTCTTGTAATAAAACTAATCCCTTCATTGGCTATTACAGAAGGAGAAAGTGGAGCAGATCGCATAAAAGAGAAGACGAGAAGAAATGGAAGCAATGTATTATAAATCACATTTGGGCTGCTAAATATGCTTAATTGCAAACGTGATGTTGATTACAAGTGAGTGTGGTGTATTGGTGATTTAATAGGGTGGGTTAATTGGACTGTCAGGTGACCTATCAGGGTGTGTGTGGGTGTATCTATAGAAATTGTAATTGGAGATGTGTGTGTATGTGTGTGTGTGTGTGTGTGTGTGTGTGTGTGTGTGTGTGTGTGTGTGTGTGTGTGTGTGTGTGTGTGTGTGTGTGTGTGTGTGTGTGTGTGTGTGTGGACAGTGAAGGGTTAAGGTGGCAGCCAGAGTCCAGAGGCCTGGAGCAGCTGTGCTAGTGACTGAAATGAAAACAGGGCCGAGGCGAGCCTGTCAGTCGTCTGATGTACGACTTGTAATGGGTTGTTTCCAGACCTCCTCTGTCCATATGGCTGCCGACACGTTCAGAAACACCCACCGCCTACAGAGCCTGGGACTCTCGGTAAAATACATCTGGCCCACAGACGTGCACATAAACACACACACACACACACACACACACACACACACACACACACACACACACACACACACACACACACACTTCCTCTAGTGCTGACAAATTAAAGTAGAAATACAGTGTCATTAATTTGTATAGACATGCTTTTTTCATTTCTCTGGATGAATAAGAGATTAGCTGAAAAGATTCTCACTGAATCATTAAGTATCGGTGTAATCTGAGATTCCAAATCAAATAAAATGAGTACATTTTATGCCTAGTAAAATATTTCTAAAATATTGAAAAAAAAAGCAAAATAAAACCAGGAATTACACATGATTGCATTTACATACAGTAGCGATGCAGGCCATTTGTAAACTGTTACTTATTTACACCTCTTATAGAAAAATCAGCAGCACCTTCTGATAAGATCAGGCTGTTTGATTTAAGGTGCAGAGTGTATAACTAAACACAGTTTTAGAAAAAGTTCGCATCTGCATCCAATATGTTCATCCTACAGCCAGGCTTGTTGCTTTCCTACTTGCTTTGCTTGCTCTGGCTGTTGCAGCTCATCTCTGACTCTGCAGCTGTGTGTCTCAGCACCCAGAGAACCTCCAAATTCCCTAATCATATCACGGCCCTTCTGTCAGCCACATCCGGTATAGACACCTCTGAAAAGCTACACTGAATAGATGTTCATTTAATGTGAATTTATCAGATTAGGAACTGACTCATTATTAAATTGTTTTAAACCTGAACATATTCACATGTAAAATAGCGAAGATAATACCATGTCCGAAAACCTCATTTTCACTGAATTGTTCACATGAGAATCTGATTGGAAAGGAAAAAAAAAAAAAGACGTGAAGAGACGTGAGTCTGATTTTAAATCTGCTAACTTGTACAGACCAAGTAACACTGTAACACTGATAAACATGACATAAATATATAGCAAATATATATAGCAGATATATTTTAATATGTTCAGTGATTGGTAGCTCAACTGACTCAACTAAAGTAAACAAAATATAAGATTAGCGGCATGCATCCCATAAACAGCCTGGCTATTGTGAAAACTTTCAGACTAGCCAATAAAAATGATGCTATGCTACACTGTTTAAATACTAACTTGAGAAATAAGCATCCAAGCATTAGATGAGTCTGACTGACTGCAGTAACTTTCTGAGACACATACTGTATCAAGGCTGAAGGATTCAGGTGTTTATGATCACATCAACTCATTATAATGCCCCCTCACAGTCACAGCTCTGAGGCTTTGAGCTGTAGTACAAGAGTCTGAAACTTGCTGGTGGGCAAGAAGGTCTGATCAAGATTACTGATAAATAATAAACATGCAAGACTAGACAGTGAAAGGAAAAACACTGATGACTGACAGGGGTCAGTGTGATGAGGAGGACAAATGGAAATAAATAGTGTATAAATGAGGAAAGTGGTTATTCTTATCTGAAATAATGTTGCAGTACAGCACACATATTATGTCTATATATTGAGCATTTGTCTGTCTGTCAGTCTGTCTATTTGTCAACAGTTATTAATTCAAACTAACTATATTTCATTATTATTAAAGTATGTGAAGTAGTCTTTCTTCTTCTTCTTCTTCTTCTTCTTCTTCTTCTTCTTCTTCTTCTTCTTCCATTTATTATTATTATTATTATTATTATTATTATTATTATTATTATTATTATTATTATTATTATTATTATTATTTCTCCTTGCGTTTACATTTTAATTTTAATCCATTGTATTTTCCTTTATTTATTTATTTATTTATTTATTTATTTATTTATTTATTTATTTATTTATTTATTTATTCAGTTTTCTTTTGCAGATGTTTTTCTTTTGCAATATAAAACAACAGATTGAAGATAAAAATGGTAAAATATTTTCTATAATTGATTAATTCATATGCATTTAGTTTTAGCAACTTTTTAGCAACCAGGTGAGATGAACTCTCTCATAGCAAAAAGGTTTCTCACATCTGATTATGAACTGTCTTGATTGGATTGAACCCACAGATCTGTCTAAGAGAAAGGGCTTAGCAGAAAAAGACATGCAGATAGGGGAAAGGCGCCTAAATCAGAGTCGGTTTGCTTAGTAATGTGGAGCAGCTCACAGTGTCCTAACCCCAGGCAGCTTGTAGACTGCCAGGCAGGTGGGTTTTTATTAGCTTTCCTCTGAAATGGCTTCAAATGACTTCACTGGTGGGTCAGGGCCAGTCTCCATCAGTGCTCAGGGAGAATGGGTAATTACTGAGGGAAATACCGAGGGCTGCCTTCAAAACCACCCATCCAGGGCCAAGTGTTACATCATTAGAGAGCAATCACCGCACACACACATTCTTAAAGCACATATATTCATGTGATGGCTTTGTGAGGGCTGCCACTTACTCAGTAAAAGCAGAAAGCAGAGCAGATGTGTGTCACCCAGGTTTATGGCGCAAACCTGGTGGTATTTAGTGAGCAAGCACTCATGCCTAGCTGTGGCAACACCACAGATATATATCATATAGGCTGAGTTTTAAGGTGCTGCCATAGCCATAGCCTGTTTTACTTGCACTTTTTTTTTTTTTATAACAAATGCAATTAAATGCTATCCCACTCTGCTCTTCCAAGTCCTTGGTCTTACCCACAGTTAATTGACTGGAGCGACTTCAAAACAGCCTCCATGAAGCCAAAAGCCATGGCCGTTCACATCAAGGGGTGTAGATACTATATAGTTAACATATTTATTCCATGTGTAAAGGGTTGCCACATAATCTCCAATCCTGCTAGGTTAAAATTTATTACTGTCACAGAAAAATGACTTTAATGATAACCAATAACTGACTGAAATACCATCCAGGCAAAGTATGCACAATATATTAAGATATTCAGTCTTTATAACATATTTCACAGGATTTAATAAACATATTGGATTGATATATATAAAAATTAAATCTTCACTATATTTTATTTGTATGATTATTTGAAGACATTTATTAGTAACAAAAAGTTCAAAGTTTTATTTATGTATGGCACAATTGTGAACAAATGAAATTAACAAATTTTGTAAGTGAATAAAGAATAATATTCTATTCTCTAATCAGCTGGGGAAACAGCATTGGAGCTGGAGATTCAAAGAAGCTGCGTCTTAGAAATACTAGTATGTATTTATTTATGTATAGAAGCTTTTATATGGATTTTATTCTGTTTGTCTTAAAAATCTCAATTTATTATTCCAGCCTTTGACATACTGTGCACTCTTACAGTTTCAGGAACTACAGTGCAGGTAATAATGCCATTTACCTTTTATATCTGAGATGTTCATACAGGCATTAATGTCATATAAATCCCAAAGGGAATAAACTCTCAGAGGATTTGAGCACCGGAGCCCGAGTGAGCAACAGATGGCCTGTATTAATAAAAAAGTACATCAGGCATCACGTGTGAATCAAGTTCTCCACTTCTTGTTAACACAAGACATGTGTAATTGATTCCAGATGTTGGATGGGCTGGCAGGGGACGATGTCAAATAATGAGAGGTCATGGTGATCTGCACCCCTGGCCAAAGCCGCTGCCACACATCTTCAGCAAAGCACTACAATTTCATGGTCCATTGGGCCTTTCGGATGGAGGGACAAATTGGACACGCAGAAGGCTTCCAGTAAATGTTAGTCATTGACAGAGACCACTTAGATGCACATCAAAAGAGAAAACGATGCATACTACACATGCATCCAAATACATTCGCATATAAAATAAACCTGGTTGCTGGTACATCAGACTTTCCAGAAGGAAGACACAGAGTGCTATTCCAGTTTAGCTCATGATAGAATAGCACTGTCACAAACTCTCCTATTCACGAAGCAGAACAGACGCAAAAGTTTCAATTACTGTCTGGAACTAGTGTTTTCATCCTAATACCCCAGACATTGGGGTATCTTACACTTTTGTGGAAATACACCACCTTTCTCTAACGCCTAATGGGTCCAGTGTAATTTGTGCTCCAAGGTGCCTCATTTCTTCATGTAAATACCTTTATTATCTATAAACTATTTTTTTACAACTTGAAAGCTTTTGTTCTTTTAACTTTTCTCACTGTATTTAATTAGGAATGAACTGATATTGCAATAGCCACAATATTATTTACAATATTCAGTAATATTTCCAGATTCCTTCCAAACGTATATGCAGTAACTTATAGGTTTGTTATATGTGTAGCACTGTGGCACAATTATTTAGAAACTTCAGTTCAAATTGCCAGACCACCAAAAGCTATAAACCTGCTTAGGCACAAGTAAAAGGCATATGGACTAAAGTTAGGACTATTTGCCTGGAAAGCCCCGGTGATTGATGGGACTTAAGGATAATTCAGACAGGAAATGGTTGCTCTTACCACACAAATATTTCCCTCATCCTCATGGACCACCAGCACTCGCTCCTAATTCCCAAGAGGTGCTGAGTGAATCCTTGCAGACAGGAAGAGGAAGGAGTTACCACTCTCCTGAGCACAAGCCTGAATTAGTCACATTAATTGCAAAACAAAACGATGAGTGTCTGAGCAACGTGACAAATACAAACACACCCTATGGTGTGAAAAAAAATCTTTTCAAGAACTTAATGCTGAAATAATGGATATTTATTATGCCACTTTAAACACTAAACATGGTCATATGATGTTCTTAAAGATAAGAAGATGCACACAAACAATACACTCTCTGAAAAACACGGTAAGATACAATGGCTTGCTTTACACCTCTATACTGCTAGGACAGTGGAGCTGTGATTAACCTGATGAAAAATATCCTGTAGAATAAATCTAGGACAATAAATTCCAGCTCACTCCCTGGTCACTGAGGCAAAGTGTAAAAACAGATATGTGTAATAAACGCACACCCACATGAAGTGAAAGAGTACACTTGTGCAACTCAGTGTAACAATAAAGCCTTATTGTTTGAGCACGAGTAGCAGACACAGGTCTGATTGTATCCCCGAGGCCATTATGGCTTCTCTAGGACTGCTTATAGGGATCATAGCTTCTCTCTCTGAAACTTAAATCCTCTCTAGGTGGTTAGGGGAATGTCTCCTGGACATCAGGCACCATATTATGGTTCAAGAGGGATTTCCAACCAACTCTAATAATTCAATGATAAATGTGTTGGTAAAAAAAAAAGTGTTGTCTAATACCAATACAAATCTGAAGCTAACAGTTTAAACACCGGAAAGTCACTCTCTTAGTGGACAGCTTGATTTTCTTTCTGATACTAAGAACAATAGCAAGTTGTTCCAAAAATAACAACAAAAATAAAGTTCCTCATGGTGAACCAGTCACAGTCCAGTACACCAAGAGATAATCACTTAGCATAGTATATAGCTCTTAGTGTAAATGCAAATACAATAAAAATAAAAAATAAAAAAAAAGACACAATTTAACCCCCCATTTAATTCTTTTTTTATTTGTATAACATTTTATCAATAGAAATCGTCACAACACAGCTTTACAGAAATATAGAAATTCAGTTTAAGATTAAAATTTAAATATATATTATATATTCTATATATTTAGATTTATATATAATAAATTATATATAAATCTATAGAATATATGTATATTATATATATTTATATATAATATATTATATAGAAATATAGAAATTTATACATTTATATATTTATCCCTAATGATTAAGCCAAAGGCATCAGTGGCAAGAAACCCCAAGAGAGGGAGACACTTAAGAAAAAACTTTATTTAAAGTTACTTGCATGATTTAATATTATTAGTTATTTTGTTTTAATGCACACACTGATTTTTTTTTTTTTATTAACAAATTGTTACTGTCCTATATAAGTCAATTTATGATGTTCATTTTAAAGCCTGATGTTTTAATGATTTAGTCCTGATTTAACCCTGTCTATAGAATCCATCAATTTTTTTTTATATATCTCCAGCTCCTTCAGTTTTGACCTTGACTTAATTTTGCCTGTTTTTTATTTTATAAGTTCTCATTTTAATAGTGGTTTTTTTTAGGAATATTGTTTATAACAAAATTGTGCTTGATACTTTTGCAGCACTTTGACCTAAACTTGATTTATAGCTCCTTTCTCTTTGTTTAGACATGTTCTCTTACATCATGCAGTCACATTTTTTGTCTACTGGCTGCAATGGTGAGAAGCAGGATTAAGCAATCTGTATAATGGTTTTTTCTCATTTCAATTTGAAAGCTATCAGCTAGTTACATTTAGTGATATTGAAGTGAGAATTGAACTATTGTTAGTTTACTGCTGGAGAGGAAAATTATGGGTAGATTTAGTATTATTAGTTTATTTTTTCAATCTATGGCAGAGGAGTCTACAGTGGATCAAATTGGCTCAAAACCCTTTGAAAAAACCCCAAAAAGCTTGGGTTTCTGACTGCCTGTTCATCTCCTCTGGGCTCTCAGATTACCTTCTACAGTTTAGAAACATATATGTTACTGCTAGGTGTGAATGAATGGGTGAATGGAGGTGTGTGTGTGTGTGTGTGTGTGTGTGTGTGTGTGTGTGTGTGTGTGTGTGTGTGTGTGTGTGTGTGTGTGTGTGTGTGTGTGTGTGTGTGTGTGTGTGTGTGTGTGTGTGTGTGTGTGTGTGTGTGCACCCTAGGATATACAGGAATCCTATCCACCATGACTTCTCCTGATTTGTGTTGTGTTCCCAGGATCCACTATGACCCTGCTTGTGATAAAAAGGTTACTGAAAGGATATCAAAGAATTATATTTTAATATATATTAATATATATAACATATATTATATTAATTTTAACAAATATTCAGAGAAACGGTCATAAATGTATTTTATTTCCTGTTAACGATTTAAATATAGGAAGACCAAAGATCCAAATGCCTAAAATAATGAATTCACAATCTCTCAATAACAGCATCACTTCTGCTACTTTCTGGCATCTGCCCAAAATGTACTAGCACATAATATTTCTCAGTTTAATTGTGAACATCATGCACTGGTGTATGTGACAGGTGACTAGTAATCAGCTGGATTCAAGAGTTTGATTCCAAAAGCAAACTACACTATACTGAACTGAGAGGAATAAACATCACAAAAACACCCATCTAATGGAAGCTGAACCGTGTCAACAGAGTCCTTGTGGTTATATCCTTTATTTTAAAACTTTTGGCCATAAATCTGTAAAAACTGAGTGATGCCTGTTCTAACAATATTCAAGGTGACTAGCGGCATCATCAGCATTTAAGTTTAAATACTCACACAGAGATATTGTGATATTTCATAAAATACTGACAAGGGTGTCGGAGAGGCTGTGAGGCTGCACTATTTTTTATAGGCTACTTGTTATTCTGACTGCGTTTTATTATGGTTGGAAATGTTGACATTACAACGAGGATAGTTCGCTCACAGCTGGCCCACAGATAGCCTAACACCTTAAGTTTATTAACACCTCAAGTTTACCTTTTTTCACATATGGTGAGGTAAAAGATGCATTACCATGGCATCTCACATTATACTTGGGACTAATTACATGCTTGTAAAGTTTGTTGGGGCCCAGACTTAATAATGGACCACCCACTTGTTTCAGCAATTGGGTTTAGACAAATCACGCAGGCCAGGTTCTTACAGCCCTCATAATGCCAAGGTTATCTTCTTCATATTGTTAGTAATCTGCTCATATGTTAACAAAATATAGAGGGGAATTTATAGCTGTATAGCCAGTCAGTACTGTGTCAGACAAAACACTATACTTTAATAGTCAAAACAATTGGGGATGTTGAGTAACATACAAAACCTGTTACATGATTTGACTCAACTCAAAATAGAAACTATTAATAAATCTCTTATGTGGATTCATCATTTTGAATGCCTCGATATCCATTATTCTTGGCCCAGATGTTATTTTCTTCCAGACAGCTTTATTGGTTAGATAACACTTGCGGCTGCCAAGCTACAAACATCAGCAGCAGAAAAGCGAACCTACTTTTGATTTTCCAGTGTTTTTGCCCTTCATCTGAATGAACATGTAGAAAGATTGGTACAAGTTTTCACTGGATGTACGAACAAGTAGACTTCATTGGAGCATGTCTCTGCTGGGAAGTTGCACTACTGCTATCTCTTATACACGAAAAGCCACAGAGACTAACCATCTAATCAAGCAATGCCAAAGCCTGCAAATATGAATTACAAAAGGAAACTAGATATGTTGCTACTCACAATGTTGGAATGTTGCCATATTAAACATGATGAATCTCACAAGGAGAGGGTATCATGTGTTTAATTATACACTATCTAATGATAATGTTCTTAATCTTCATTGCTGTTCAGAAGGATAATAAACAGTACCACATAAAGAATATAGTCCATGTGTAATTACCAGTGGGATCAAATGAGGCATTGATTTGCAATCTGCTGAGTAACTGGACACTCTGCCAGTAGTGTTATCAATGGGCTGTGAAACCTTTTTCATATTTGGCACATAGAGCTCTTCACATAGGGTGCCAACTTAAACAGCAGCTTGAGCCCCATGACACTGGACAAACCGTGCATTGTCATCGCAATACTTCATGCTGTCTCCACCACTCTGCCGCCAAACGTACAAAATTAGCTGTTTTTGAGAGAGGCAAAGAGAACGCATGAATAGTTTTGACTGAATCTGAAAAGGATTCTTTGAAAAATTAGGTTACATGAGGTGATTTGTTTTATTACTACATATTATAGACTATTAGATGAAATGAACAGAAAGTTGTTTTACTTTTAAAAAAAAAAAGGCTATGAAGCTCACAGCTAGGGACTATTTAGTTCAGTTCACCATTGTGTTTAGTTAATAGTATTGTATCTTACTTGATAACTTTCATATAATTTCACTGTTTCAGTCCTAATAAGCTTTGAAAAAGTTGTAATGGGTAGCAATTAGATGTAGTTGTTTACACTACTGGATCAACCCACTCAAAATGAGCTGCTAGACATTGTTGCCTTTCAGCCAGAAGCGCTTCAACTAGAGCGTTGTGCCTCAGTAAAACTTTGCATTGCGCAGTAAAAATTTATCCTAATGAGGAATGTAATGAATCTAATGAGGTAGATTACAGTAGAAACATGTGAAATAGGCTGTCCTAGTCACTGGAGATTATTATCTGAATTATTCAAAACATGAAGTCTGATTGTAACACCAGCTAAAATGAAAATATCCTGTGCATTCTCTTTAATCATAAACATAGCCCCCTACGCTTTTGACCCATAGAAATCTCAACTTAGAGTCAGACGATAAATCACAATATGATTTTATAGATGTGGACAAATGAGAAGCAACTACCTAGTAAATACTTATCTGTGTTATTGAGTAGTATGTGTTTTGAAAAGAAGTCTGCCACAACCTTTCAGTGTCTACATATTGTATCCAAATACAGAATTATAACAGTTATATCAAGAAAAAAATTGCCGAAGTATTACCAAAAAATCTGGTGAAGTTAGATGCCAGGAAAATGCTCACGGTATGGGGTTATGGTATCAAAAGGACAAAGAAGCATTTGAGAGAATATGAAATGGTTGTTAAAAACATAAACATACAAGTTATTTTTCAGTAATTTTTCCACTATTCATAGGTTAATATGCATTGTTTATCCACAGTAGCATGATAGTATCCTCTTACCTTCTAAAACATGCTCAGAGTTTGATTGGTGAATGAGTGATACACAATGGCCTGGAGTCCCATCAAAGGTGCAATCCCACCTCATGCCGGGTGTTCTTGGGATGCTCTGAATTCACAGTAACTAGGACCGATATGAAGGGCTTACTGAAGAGGAATTTTTTACTTTTTAAAATGTAGGAAGGAAATTCGAAATTAGATTTCTTTGTATTTTTCATTTTAACCTAAAGGAATCTATATGCACTACATATGAACTATGCTATCTTCCTATCCAGCATCTAAGAGCATCTTGAAATTTTGATTTGAAAATAAATTATTAATATTTATTTCCAAGATTGATTTCCTAATTCAACTTAATTATGGCACAATAATGAGAACAATATAAAATATATCTATAATAATAAAAATTGGCATTATGCTGTAGGCAATTAAAACCACAGTCATATGAACATTATCATGTACAAACAGGTTAAGTGATCTCTCTGGCTCTTTGCAGTGTGCGGGGTCTGGCCTGGTGTTAATGTTATTTCACGGCCCCTTGGGCCAGGCTGCAGAAGAGTCTCTCCACATCCTGAGAACTCGACTGCTTTTGTCCACTCTCCAACCTGTTCAGCCAGGAACTTCCAGTCACAGGCCAGATTTATGAATCTGCTCTCGACAGGGGCTCGCCCCTCTGCAGCTGTAACAGGTTTGTTCTTCAAACAATAACATCTAATGCACAGGAAGACTTTCTTCTTTCTTTCTTTCTTTCTTTCTTTCTTTCTTTCTTTCTTTCTTTCTTTCTTTCTTTCTTTCTTTCTTTCTTTCTTTCTTTCTCCCTTATGCTATAAAACAGGATATTTCCTGAACATCTAAATCATGTCTGTATAAATGTATCTCAGCCGTTATCTACTCTTGGGACAATTTACTGATAGTGAATAATATTCATACAGCATTTGTACTAAGAGCCCTTCTGAATGTAAATAGAAAAAGATCTCTCTAAAATACATTTCCACTTCTGTCCCAGGTGAATATTATGAGAAAGGATATGAGATGTGACTCATACTACACCATTTAAGCTTTTCAGTTCATTCAAATGGTCCCAATAATTCCACTTTCTCTTTTCCTCATTTAATTTCTTCTCTTCCTTTCCACTCCAACTGGCCCACTTTCACTCTCCATCTCCTACTTTCCTGCTTTTCTGTTCCGGACGGTTTAACACACGCCAGACCTTGCAGAAATGTGTGGAGAAAGCAGGGGTGATGAAAGACCAGTCAAAACATGTGTGGGGAACTACCATTAGTCCATATGCTTTTCTTGTGAAACCAAATAATGCAAGTGAACTCCATGTCTTATGAATTTGCTGTTATTAAACTGGGTGAGGCACCTTTCAATAAAATGGTCTGTACTAATGGATTGACGGGTGTGAGCACCTCTAACCCTCTTAAATGTTCTTGATGAACTAAGTGTGGTCGTCTTCTTTTTTTGCAAACTTGATTAGTTTTTAAGAAACCTCAGGTCACAAGGTTAAGGGTTACATAGCAAGATGTGTTACAGGATTATTACATGAGTGAATGAGTGCACTGTATGGGGCCAAACCTATTTCCCGTTGCTATTATTACAACTCTTGTCAAGACAAAATTTTGTGTTACTTTGCTGAGCAGCACAGATTCTGAGCGTATGATCACCTCTGACCATATGTTTCTTACTGACCATATGTTTCTTTAATTTAGAAATGTGAACCATTTGAATCAACAGTTATGAGACGTTTTCTTTTCTTTTATTTAATTTAATGGTTAATTCACAGCAAGAGCCATTTTAAGAGCATTTTTCAGTTATTTATAAGTAGCAGAGTTATTATATCACATGTTTGTTGAGTCCTCTGGTTTCCTCTCACCTGCTCTTGAGTTAACCAATTTCATATGATGGGAATATTAGGGATTAGGGATCTCCTTCACCACATTCTGTTTTAGCAGAACCAGATCCAGCAGAACCAGATCCAGATTATATATCTCATGTTTTTTGTTAGCTCAGCTGAACTTTATGATCTTGGTTTTATGCTCACTCTTTGTCATGTTTGTGACTCTGTCTATTTGCTCCTGAACTGTCCTCCCTCTTTCTTTTTTCCAGACTTCTTCAATCTACTAATCTAACTTCAGAACTTCTTATGCTTTAACCAGAGCTACACTATTTAGGAAAAGTCTTTAAACATCCCTTTTCATTTAAAAAAAAAAAAAAAAAAAAAAACACTAACAAAACAAAGCAGAAACATACATGTTTATGCTCATAACACCTACCATTACTTTACTTAATGTTGTACATATACCAGCATATTTATCTACTATTTGCACTTCCGGTAGATGCTAAATGACATTTATCTTGCTCAGGGGCCCAGGAGTGGCAGATTGGTGTGCCTGCGAATCAACCTTCTGATCAGTAGTCCAACACCTTAACCACTGAGCTACCACTTCAATTGTCAAACAGTGACTGCTTTTATTGTCAGCATGCACTAGTGGATTTGCAGATTTGCAAAGCAAGCTACCTGGACTAGATACAGTATGTCCACTCACCAAAGGAATCAATGATCAGCTATTTCCTTTCAAACCTCATTTTTCTTCATGATGTCTCTATACACATTCAACGAGAGACTGTATATGCCAGGATTTGATGAAACCATGGTTATATATATATATTTTTTTTTTCATTTTTCTGTGTCACACTGTAAATGTGAAGTAATTGCAGATTGGAAATAAATGTTGTTATTGGAGACGTGAAGATATGTCAGACCACACGTGCCAGAGGTTTGCAAGAAATTATGTCAGTTCAATTTGAATGCCACTTGTTGCTCTTCAACTTGCCACTGCTGCTGAAATAATTGAGCTAGCCCATTCACACATGTATTAATGGCTGTCTGTTGCTTTAGTGGCAGAAAAACGAAAGGCTAGGTAATACTCAGAAAGACAAGATGGTACACTAATAAACACCACAAAACTAAGACCACTAATAAAGATAAAAAAAGCTCAAACTCATCATAGACACAATGTTGGACTTGTAAACAGTTAGGCCAGTTAGTAATCAGGTCACTGTAAGCAGGACAGGTGCTTTACTGGAGGTCATATCATGGTCAATAAACTGGTCAGCACTTTATTATGTTTCTGTTCTGTAATGTATTGTACAGCATTGTCTGACTGCATTGTCTTTTTTCTTGCACTGTTTGCACTAGGTTGCACACTAAGCATGTTATTTTGCTTGGACAACTTACTTTTGAGACCTTAGCTCTGTGTTGTTTTATGCAACACCATGGTCCTAGAGAAATGTTGTTTCGTTTCACTATGTACTGTGTCAGATATATATGGTTGAAATGGCAATAAAAGCTTTTTGATCTGACTTGACTTGATATGATAAGGTTGTGGACTAAGGCTCATGGGAGCTGTAGCACTGCATCTTCCAGAGTGGTTCATAAAGTTAGAATTCCAGGACAGACAGAAAGCCATTGTTTAACATAGTATTATTTATGGGCATTGACAAGTAAAGTAATAATAAAATGTAAGCAAAAATAAAAAGGAAAATAAGATGAAAATAATAATAATAATAATAATAAATCCAGGAAATAAAACTTGCTGACTGGAACTGGTTTCTTAGTAGAGAAAAATGAATTAAGAATACAAACATAAATTCTAAAACCTCTCATCTACAAGTAGAGATGATCTGATTTTCAGACATTTGAATCACAGGTGTATATCAGATCTAAATAACAAATAGTTAAACTGCATTTTTCCAGACCTGCCTCCTGCAGCGATATCATTAACATCAGAGCTATTTACGATGTCTTTCTTCAATAGCACAGGTAGGATGACCTAAACTGTGAAAGCTAACAGCTGAACATCTGTTGGCCTTAAAACATCTGGATGGGCCAATAAATCATTTTCCTTTGGTACTTCATCGAAAATGTTTGTTTCCATTTTCAATTTGAGGGTTCCTCAGACTGCGGTTCAGTGACAAAGTGAAGTAGAGATACCATTACAAAAAAAAATATTTAAATCCAGAACTCTCAGGTTCTTTGGTTTTTTGGTGTGTCTTTCTGGAAGAATCCTTCATTGTTCTATAAAGAACCCTAAACTGTGTAGAGCTAAGATTGTTGGAGAAATGTGTAGCAGCCTGGAAAAACTCTGTAGGTGGCCAAATTACGATACATGCTATAAGTACGTACTTGCTATGCTTTACAGATCTATCAGTTATTTTATAGTGACCTGAAAAGGGGTAAAAATGCATTTGAAGATTAAATATTCCAATGCTACTATAAGACATTTCTGGTTCTAAATTTGCAACCTGATCTACTTACTGATTTAAAAGAATTAGAAGTTTACAACCAGGTCTCATTTTGCCTCATCATTAGAGATTTTTTTTATTCTGTTTAAACACAAGCCTTTATATTTTTCTCTTCATGCAAGTGTTTTGTTTATGCTAACACTGGCAAGGAAATAATCACTGATTAATTAATTCAGTTTTGTATCTTGTTTTAAATATCTTGTTAAATCATTTAAATATGGTAAACCTTTGCTTTGCTTTGTCAAGTGTGTAGGCAATCATCTTTGTTTTAATGATGAAGTGATGGTCAGGAGCATCGCTAACAGTTTAAAAGTCTGTATCACTACCTACCTAAAAATCATCAAATCATGAGAAAATCACACTCAGGATTTTCTCTTGTCATCTGTAGACAGACTAATTGTGTTAAACACTGGGTTTGTTAAACTGGCTCCTTATTATCCTATTATTAGAAGGCTAACTAGCCAAGGCAAGGTTTTGTCAAATAATTTGAAAAATTTATCATTTTAGTTTGCTTCAGAATAGAAAGTGTTTTAGCTATATTTTTAGACAATATTTTCTTGCACATGCATGTGACTATCACTTTGGCCACATGACTATTTAATTTTCAAGATTTAATGCGCCATTCCACTAGGGCAATGATAATATTTAGTAAAAGGACCTAAAATCCATCATCACAAATCCTGTTATGATATTCTTGCATGACTCCATGATTTTGTGGTCCAAAGGAGTAATATGTCAGAAAAGCTCATATTATTATAGATATTGTTGATGCCAGAGTAAGTGATGCAATGTAGTTGGAAATCAGCAACTGTTACTAAATCCAGAGCAGATAATTTTGAAAGTCATCGTAATATATTGCTAATCATGTTGGAAATGTCTGTTACTTATGTTTCTTTTTGCCATTTCTTTCTTCCTCTTTTTTTTTTTACTGAAAAAAGAGCAGCTGCTACTAAACTGTTCTTCTGTATTTCCAAAATCATAATCCATCCACTTTTTAATAATATCATAAACTAAGAGTCTGCACTTTGCCTTTGCTGATTTAAATAAAGATAAAGCACTTTAACTAAGATGATGATGTTCTATTTTCCAGTATTACTTCAGCTGAGAACACTATAATAAATTGCTGACATAACATATTACAGTTTTATATTGTATGATCACCAGGATCTGGACCACTTGTGGGACCCATATCCAGCTGGTTCCATGTTATGATTTAAACAACAGCTCTGATCGTTTGACAAGAATTACATAGCATGTTATAATTATTTTTACAATCCAGTAGTGCCCAGTTTTGTATTGTTTGATTCCCTTAGGAAATGTACGGAAACAAACTAACAACTGTTTTCTGAACAGCCTCACCTGCAGACTCTAAAGTGCTTCCCGGCCTTCTGAATGTTTTAGATGACTGTTTTGAAAGGAAGTATAAATCAGGCTGTAAAGACTTTATCACAGAACCAGTTGGATGTGCTTGCTTTCAGAAACTCTCTCCTCCAGGTGTGCAGTTCAGCATCAAATCCAGAAAGCACGCAGACGTTCTGACAGAGATGAAACAAAGATGTAATGATTTTGCAATGTCGGTAGAATCCAGTGGGAATCTCAAGACAAGGTTCATCACTGCATTTAGAGCCAAAAGTCCAAAAACAATTGATCTTGGAATTGGCAAATTTACAAGCATGAACCTAATGACTGCACCAGTGAAGCGAATGTGGGTGTTATAACCTACTGGGACTGTGGGGGTTTTGGATACTGAAGTTATTCATGCACAACATTAAACAGATCTTCCTCCACAGTAAAGAACACAATCCCGTGTTTTCTTACTTCAAAGAAACTTTGCTGTGTAATTCACGGTAGCAACAATAATCAGTCTGTGAAAAAAAATGACCCAGTCTGATTTATTAAATAAGCTGATTAAATAAGAAGGGGTTTAAAAGAACTAGAAATATACAGAATGCTCCTGCCTTAGAATGATGTAAGGATACTCACCCCACATTCCCACCCACTCCAGAAAGAATTCAGACTAATCACACCCATTCATGTAGGACTTCTGATTAATCCCGCCTGCCTCAAAGGCATTCTGACCAATCCTACCCACTCACTGAGTTACTATTGTCTGTACCTGCCTGGGATGTTTTCTAATGTGCAAAATTATTAGTGACCACAGTTAGTGACCCTGGCAAGGATAAAGCATTTACTAAAGATGAGTTAATGAACATGGTAAACATGACACATCTAATGCACTGCCATTATTTGCAAACCATCCCAATAAAAGTAAAAACATCCATTGATACGACCTTTCTTCTACAAATAAGAATTACCGTAATAACAAATATGTAATAACAAATTATATTAAACAATTTTAAGGATAAAAAAAACAAATGATCATGTTCTTTTTCATACAGTACATGTGTTGTGGAGGAAGGCTCTCCGGTTGAATTGGTGGTCTTCCACTAGAGATAGGGAGTGTTTGGGAGTGCTTTAGAATGACAGGAATGCCATAGTGTGTGTACACAGGTGCACTAGGAAATGGGATAGGATTGGGATCAGACAGTTAATTGGGAACTAAATGGACATATAAAATAAGTGCCTATACTTTTCTGCAATCAGTCCATACAAAAGCATTTAGTCCACACATAAATCTGGAAATAAAGGCAACCAAGGGTTATAGAAATCAACTTACTGGCTCAGCATAAGACAATTATTGGGAGAAGAGTGACGGAAAACTATAGTCTGCACAACTCTGGGAGAAACATGGACAATCATTCATAATTTTCATTGTTGCTCCATTCTCTGGAAAAGATTAATGAAGATGCTCAGCTTGTACTTTAATGTGATTTGCAATTTAAGATGAATCAGGAAGATTACAATAAGTTTTCCTCCTAAACCCCATACATTAAGTCTTCAAGTTGTGCCAGATTTAAGACTAATTTGCTCACACTTCCATGCTACAAGTCTTGGACTGCGGTTCTGGGTGGAAAATGACAGCATTTGCAGAACAGATGTTTGTGTTTTCTGTAAAGCCTCAGTTTATGCATGAGTGCTGTTAACAGAGCCGTTTAAGTGACATAAAACATGAACTGCTAATTAAAGAAAGTAGAAAGAAAGAAAGAAAGAAAGAAAGAAAGAAAGAAAGAAAGAAAGAAAGAAAGAAAGAAAGAAAGAAAGAAAGAAATGGTCTTAAGCACAAAAATAAGTTTTAATTGATTGTGGTTAAACGTGGTCTTAATACTTTCACAGAAATTTTGAAAGTAATGTTAAAAAATAAATGAATACTTATTATTTTTAGTAATTAATGTCTGCCACAAGATTCAAGTCTCATTTCTCTTTAAATATCTGTTTTTGAGATATTCAATACCTGATTAGAGGCTTGTCACAAATAACAAACATATGTTGAAACCAAGGAACACATTGTGTAGGTTATATGGCTACTTTTTCAGTGCCTGAATTGTTTTTCCTGGAATGGCTGTCTGAGTCTGATAAAACTTATGACTCTTATTTCACTTTATCACTCAATCATTTTCTAGCTTTTGTTTTAGATTTGATATGTACATCTCTTTTTTTGGTCGAGAGGTCATATGCGTGACTCGGGCTTTTAATGCTCCAGGTGTGAAGTCACATTCTGCTCTATTTCCTTCAGTTCTTGGCCTAGGTCTACTGTAGTTAAAGTCGCTGTTGTGCCAATAAATAAGACTTTAAATGGACAAAACAGCTGTCACTCATGGTCCCCTGCCAGTTTATTGGAGGGGTTGTGGTTTCCTGCATTTCGTCATCCGATATCATCCGGCCATAATCTTACGATTCGGAACAATTTCCTGAGCCCTAGACGATTCCTCAATCTTGGATACCGCAGCATTAAAACCGCACTGAATTTTGGATGTAGGATTTGTTTGAGTTGCTATAATAATCTTTCCAAGAGCATTATGAATTCAAACTCTTTCTTAAACACTTGCAAGGGAATGTAGATCCAGTTTGCCAGTTCAGAATTTTAAGTCACAGAAAAATGTGACATGGTTAAACCATTTTATTATTACACCACAACCACCATTTGTTTTTGTCTGGAAGCATGACCGTTGACTTTTGCTCAATAACAGCCATGGAATGAGATTAAGCCTAAAGATCTGTGATGACACCTGATCTCTAGCTTGTGCTCAATTATGTTAACAAACATGTACATTTCTTGTGGACAGCGATTTTTAATTTGTCCCATATGCACGTGAGTTGGCTTCGATCCAGACTGTCTGTGGAAACAGTGAAAAATTCAACGCATCTCCTACTGCAGCAAAGTGGCTGTTGGAATCGAATTTAATGTGGGTGTTTCATTATCTACACCCTGTTGGTGAAAGATTTGTTCTCGTGCCGTGCCACTGGATTTAGAAGCCCACAGCCACTGTGACACTAGCTGTCACAGTTCAGCATGGATCATCCATCAGCACCTTCAGTTCCACTGAATATGATCCTAAATCATTTCACTGAGAGGCCACGCAGACACCCAAATTCAATGTGGAAAACTCTTCAGTTGGCTGTGTTGTTCTTGGCATGGCACAGTGAAATGACTACATTTCCCTTCCTGCTAAAGGAAAGCTGTTCTCTGTGGGGTCAATGTAGATGGTTCATCCAAGATCAAAAGTAACATGGACCAGAGGCAATCCAAAACAACAGCAGTTTTATCATCCTCTTGCATTGCATGGACTGACTGAACTTGGAAAAGTCAGACCTTGTAAATACCCAGGGAGACTATATACAACAAGACAATCCCTTAAAAGTAAGGGGAAAGAAACCTGATCATCCTGCAACATTGTAAAAAAAATGAGAATAATATTATGTTGAAATATTTGTTTAAGTACAACCAGCTATTTTTAACACTCTGTGTTGAATTATTTAGTCTGATTGGTCAGGAGGTGTTTAATAATGCCCTATAACAGCAGCTCTGACAGTAGAGACAGCTGTAATGGTAGGTTTATAAAAATAAGCTTGTGGTAGCAATTTCTACACTAATACATCATTCACAAAGAGGTGCATGAGACTGTCCATGATAATAAGCTAAGGCTAATAATGAACAGATTTTAAAAAATATTGTGTAGTGCATTCACAAAAAATAAAGATTTTTTTAATTAATAATAAATAACATTATTAATAAAGATTTGAATAAAGATCAATTGTTGATACGGTGATGCTTTCTGTAAAGAAACACTTAATAAAAAATTTTGGATGACGTTTCCAGCATCAGTGCTTTGTTACGGTGTGATTTTAGGACTGTTTATAGCTGCTATAATACAAATGAAAACAGATATTAGCTTGTTTCATGAATTTTACAACATCACAGCACGAAATCTAGAAATGTATAGAAAATACACTAGAAATGTATAAAAATACACTGTCTTGCTTATTAATAAACAATCATTCACTTTAGGATGGTGAAACGTAGAAACTCCACGTCAAACTCCATTACACCACCCTGTTGCTGCTTTCCTATAACACACCTCGTTATGTTTTATTACCTTTTAACTTCTTTTTTATTCTAGACACCAAATCTACAATAATACAAACAGTATGGTTTTCAATTAGCTCTTTACCACTCAGTCACAGAGAAAAACATATCATCCAAAATTTGGTTGCTTGCTTTCAGTTTCTTTAATGATCTAGATCGTGGCCTGTGGTATACGTCTCATACCTAAGTCATGTTTGTCTTGATTTGTGTTTATTTATGTAAGTTTTTTATTGATTTGTTTGTCCATAGCAACGTCTCCCAGTCCATATTACTCATGTCCTTGTTTAGACATGCCTATGATCACGCTACAGCTAAACATATTTGCAAGGAATTTCTTACAACCACGAGCTGTTTTCTCAAGAGCATTGCTCAGTGTCTCGCTTTGATCACAGTATATCTTATACAAACATCTAAATTGTACAGCTAATCAAAACCATCTTGCACAGAGAAAAAAAAATGCATGGCTGCCTTTGACCACAGCTGAAAACAAATCCACTTAGACTGGGTTTTGCCAGAGTGTCAGGGGGAACAGTAAAGCCACAAATCAAATCTCCCTAAGTTTTGGAGGGATAGAATCACCAGCTTCTCTCATAAGTGAGGACTCTTCAAAACTCAGGCCAAGCTACTCCAAAAATTAGCATGTACACTGCAATCATAGACATGTCAAAGCATAATATTGGATTTTCAATATGGCTTTCCATCAAATTTACATCATATTAACTTATTTAGAGGTGATGATATTTATACAGAAACCAAGACTCTAAAAGGAAAAAAAGAAATAGTTTAAAAACTTTGTGGTAAATTTATTCAGGTCAATGGATGAACAAAAATGCAATCCTTATTTATTCAAAAGGTAAACGTATTAATTTGAGAAAAAAAAAGAAATAAACTACACAACCAAGAGAGCAGATCAGAAATGGTATAAAATGCATTTGGTATATTAATCATAACAGCCTTCATGCTAGCAGGAATTAAGCGATGCAAGTATTGTAAAAACTGTTAATTTTGTCATTAATAGGATATTTGGTCAAATTATAATATTTAAATAAATGTCCAAAGTAAACTGTAGTTTTGGTGCTTAGCTCAGTGAGAAATACAGCATTCTGTTAACTGCCTTTTACAGGATATTTATAGGCATTCAATAGCCAGTGGGATTCAGAAAATGACAATGATGATGATGATGATGATGATGTTGTTGTTGTTGTTGTTGTTATTATTATCATCATCATCATCATCATCATCATCATCATCATCATTATTATTATTATTATTATTATTATTAGGCAAAATGCTGCTTTTTCAATGCTGCAAGTGTTCATTTACATCATCAAATTGAACACTAAGTCAATACAGTAGCAATCAATAAAGGCAATACTTAAAACAGTGCAACGTTTTTCCCCAAGGCACTTAAGTGGAATGTTCCGAACATTTATTTACAAAATCCAGAGCTCGCAAGTAAAAAACAAACAAACACAAAAACAAAAAATTGCAGTCATTTATCTACAGCTATAATCCAAGTCCTTTTTTCTTTATGTGTCCAGTCTTTCCATCTCAAAGATGTTTCAGATTTTGAGTAAATGCTAAACATTGGCCCTAGTTTTCAAGGCCTATAATTCTAAGAGTTGTAGATTCCTGAGGAAAACTGTAAGGTTCAGGTGTAAATTTCCAGAAGGTCATAAGTGAGCATGCTCAGAGCTCTGGTCACTGTCATGACTGTCGTCCTCATTGGTGGGGGAACCTGCAGGGTGATGCAGACCCACCATGCCTGCAAACTCGGAGGGCAACAGGGTTCCTTTCTTCACGTTCACCAGTTCTTTCTCTCGCGCTGCAGCTCCCTGCTGTCCTCCTTTCACTCGTTTCCACTTCATCCTTCTGTTCTGAAACCACACTTTCACCTACGCAGATTGAAGACGCAATGAATTAACTCAAGTTTCAGTTTAAGCACAGATCATTTTAAAATGCCCTTGGTATCATAAAGTGGATAACGACAAATGTACACAATATTTACAGGTCTGTGTCTCCTAGCAACACTGACTTGCCAGAACTGCCTTCAGAGAAACTCAATGCCCCTCGGTGCGTGCCTGAGCAGGCGGGTGTGATACTTTTTAGAAGGAACGGTTGTGGCATACAAGCCCCACCTCTAAAACCACCATCACCTCTATGTGAGAGGTCTCTTCTTAAAGTGGGTGTACAAACGTATGTGTTTCTGTTTGATTTACAAGCTTTTTTTAACAGAGTGCACAGGGTTCAGTTTTACTCTCAATTCGTTCACTATATACTGCTTTTACATTAGGCCCACACACACAAACAGCACCTCGTCTTCCATGGTAGGACTCGGCAGCTCTTCGACGTCACACTTGCGGAAGATATCTTATTTTAACAGTGTGGCTATTTTTCTTCATGGATTTTGGATGAGTGTATGTGCAGCAACCTGATTGGTGCCATGGGAGTTGGCATCGGGTGGCCAGGCTATTTACACCTGGTCAATAATGTGCTGATACATGGCGCCTGGGGGCGTGCTGGCCCGTGGCCCTGACTCATTTGCCTGACTCAGCAACTTGCACTGTATTTGTGTCACTCAGTGATGATTAAGCTGCTGCCTAAAACAGTCTGAACACTTCCAGACCCCAAGTTGGTAACCACCCCCCAACCTATATGACTATTTTAGGGGTAGGTAGTTATTTTGGATGGCAGGTACTTTAGAATGAGCTGCATGAACATGAAGCTTGTCTAATATCACAATTGCAATATTCATATTCCTGCAAATTTCTGAGTTAGCTAACTGAACAGACCATTATCAGATTTTTCAATAAGTTCTCAACATTGTGTGTGTGTGTGTGTGTGTGTGTGTGTGTGTGTGTGTGTGTGTGTGTGTGTGTGTGTGTGTGTGTGTGTGTGTGTGTGTGTGTGTGTGTGTGTGTGTGTGTGTGTGTGTGTGTGTGTGTGTGTGTGTGTGTGTGTGTTAAAGGAAAATAATCAGCAACCTGGGTGGTGGGATGCTTCACCATATTAATAATTGTTCATTTCTTATGGTTATGTGTAACATCAGCAACATATGTCCATGTGAATGAATTATTACTATGGAAATGCCAACGTATTTGAGCAGCTGCATTAATCTTAGCAACTGTCAGAGCTAAGTTGTTATAGGACATTAATCAAGATTTCTGACTAATCAGTATAAAGTGATTTAACCAGTTATTAAAATAATGGTTTACTTTATGATTTCATTAAAAAGTTGCTCAAAATATGTAAACTTTTAAACAATAATTTAACATTATGATCATTAGTGTTAGGGCTAAAAAATTAGTATATCATATTAAAGAACCACTTTGCTGAACAAAACTTGTATGCTGAGAAGAAAAACCGAAAACAAAAGGGACAAAACTAGGAGTACTGAGAATACTTGCACACTGACTGATTTATCACTCGTTACTTTCTTTAATATAATGTGATGAGTGAACACATTAACTAGTGAAATTTAGCTGTTCCAGGATCAACCCACACACAGATTTATTGGACCGGTGAAGGGAATCTTCGAGAGGCAGTGTGTGGAGGAGTGCGGAGGGAAAATAGGGCTGAACAGGAAGACTTGAATCCTCTGTGAGTTGTCTGGCTTCTTTGGCTTTTCATTGGGCCAAGGGGCTCAAGATGGGTTTATACTACAGGTTTTCTGGATTATGCATGGGTGTATGATCCATAGGCTGTGGTGGATAAATGCAGTCTATCAAGTAGAAGTTTGATTTAGGCTAGGATACCATGGAATACAAAGGTTGAGTCAAATCATTGTATGTTGCTTAAAAGACAATTCAGTAGGTTTTGGTTGTATTTAAGGGTGTCAGTATTCCAGAGTGTGAAATACACTGTGTGCGTGAGAGAAGTAGTGGAAACATTTGGCTCTTTTCGGGCTCTACAAACAGCAGGAGAAATACGGAAAAAACAGATGTGTTAAAAACAACACATTTGCGTTTTCAACACATCTGTCTGTCTAATCAAATATATCATATTTGTTTATTTTTTTAATACATCTGGTGTGTTTTAAGGCAGGTTGTTTTTGCTTTAAAATACAGTACAGTATTTTAAAGGCAAGGTTCGTGACACTCATGAAACCTCAACTTATACACGCAAACAAAAAGCAGATATGTAGATGTGAATACTGACAACATTAAAAGTGTGTGAGACCACTTTTTAATGTATTTTAATGAACACACACACACACACACACACACACACACACACACACACACACACACACACACACACACACACACACACACACACACACACACACACACACACACACATATGCACACACACACACACACACACACACACACACACACACACACACACACACACACACACACACACACACTGGACGTACAGCTTATGTTTTGAAAACTATTAGCCTCAGAGAGATATCGTGCTTTTCATTTTCAAATGTCAAAACAGTGCTTCATGTTGTAACCTTCTAATCAAAATTAAATAGGTAAATAGTGTTTCAAGTATTATTTTACATTCCCTAAAACCATGTTTAATTTTTTTGGCAATTAAAAAAATGCCACAGCTGGATTTAACCCTATTCAAACATAAATATTCAGCAGAAAGCAAGCTCAGTATGGGGCATACTTGTCTCTCTGTGAGGTCAAGGTTGACAGCAATTTCGTAACGTCTTAGCCGTGTCAGATAGTTGTGGTGGGCAAACTCTGACTCCAGTTCCCGGATCTGCTCCTTGGTGAACGCTGTGCGCTCCTTCCTGGGCTTACTGCTCATGTCTGACTTATAGCTCCCGTCTTGGGAATCTGAAATGAAAAACAGAACATTTTCCAGCTGTGGGGGGAAAATTCGCCGAAACTAGACAAAAAAAAAGTTTGATTGAAAATACAAAAGGACAGAAATAAAAGACCTGGGATTGTGTGATAAACTACAGGAGCCCAGGAAAAATGAAAATAAAATGAGAGCTAAACAATTAGGGGTTCCAGTCACCTTTTATTACAACGATATTGGTCATGTGTTTGCAGAAGGCCATCAAGGCCAGGCGCAGAGTAAACCTGGACTAAATCAGAACAGCTCTACTGTTCTCTCTCATTTCTATATGATCCATCTTACATTTCACAGTCCTTTACTGTATATCAGGTACTATTTTTTTTTATCAGATTTAATATTTTTACTAGTTAAACAAGATATTTGCAAATGCAGAAAATTTTCTATCCATGCTATTTATTTTTTTGTATTGTACTTTTAGATGTATATTGTAGCTTGATAATTAATTATATAGTATTATTTATTTAATTGTACTGGTATTAAAAGTAGCTAAATGTTTACTGCTTCTTTTTAATAGATTTAATAAGGTCTGACTCCTACTTATAGTAACCTGAGAGCACGGTGGGGAGATTTTGCTAAGTGAAACAGTAAGTCGTGCGTGTGCTGGCCAGTGGTGTACAGGTTTAATGGCCGAGTCTGGTGCTACACCGGGTCATTCCTTCATCAGCCTCAGAGGTATAACTTGCTGTGGCATTTTCCTTCAGAGCTTTAATGGCCTACTGGTGAAACTGGGCTTTAAATGCTTGCGCCAGTCACACCTGTGCTTTTGATCCCCCAACATGTGTACTGCATTTTGAACCACAAAATATGTTTAATGTTCATGCTGAAAACTGTCATTTATTGTTTTAGTGCCTGCTTTTCATTTGCAAAAACATAAATACAATTTAAAGACAATCTTGAATTGACGTTGTGTAGAAGTCATTTTACATCTTAATAAAAGCCTGACATTACTGATATTAATGAACCTACAGTAAGTCAATATTTTAAAATTGGTTGACTTCATCGTTTTTGTTTTTTTTTTGTCTAGTTTTTCATAATCAGCCTGCAGGAAAGACACCGGTTAGCATTTCTCCATTCTACGGCACGTCTGTTACTTAAGGACCTTTATGCTGGCAGTTGAAAATAAAATTCATGTCTGAAAGAGTGGGCCATAAATTATGCTCCAGCACTTTGTCGCCTTGAAATGTATTATTTAAACTGCCCCTGTGAAGTTAAACCAAAACTAACCCCTAAAGTGTTTTCATGAAAGGGATAAAGGCACCATTACAGAGCTGAAACTGCTGCCTCTACTTTCAAGGAGGAGGAATAATTTCTGAAACCATATTTTTGTCCTGACCACATGAAAGTGATCTGAGGAAAATTACAACCCACTTCATTTATTGGTACTGAACTTGCAAGAGTTGGTCATTTGGCTATATGGTGCCACTATTCATTTAATCAATGTCTCTAGCAGCACCTTTCAAAAAAGAACAAAGCAGAATAGGAAAAAAAGGTAATGTTGAGAATTGCACAATGTTCTAAACTCCAACATTCTACCCTTTCGATTTCATTTACATCTAACTAAAAATGGTTAGAAGGACGTAAAATTGTCATTTTATATTAAGTGTCTGTTATTAATATATTTATTGCATTAGCCAAGGAAAGCTTTACACCTGATTCAGTTTAATGTTCGAGCAGCCTAATATGCTGCTTACCAATGTTTTTAATAGTTTGTATATGTGTTTGTTTTAATCTTTGTTTTAGTCTTTTTTTTATTGCTTTTTGGATAAATACTGTACCGTTGGGACAGTCAGGTCAGCAAATGTCACAGAATTTGTCATGGATTTGAATTAAAAATTTATTTAAAAGACTCGTCTATGACTCGTCTGTCCTTTACAGACAGCTGACTGTATTACACTCCAATAAAATAACAAGACTATAAAAGAAAGAAAGAAAGAAAGAAAGAAAGAAAGAAAGAAAGAAAGAAAGAAAGAAAGAAAGAAAGAAAGAAAGAAAGAAAGAAAGAAAGAAAAACTGTATTTTAGTTTAAAATCCCCTTTCAGAACTGACATGACCTATATGGAGAAAAAAAGCATGCATACAGTATGTAACATAAATAAACCTCACCAAACGAGTGTTCTGACAGTTGACAAAAATCATAATAGAATCCTGAAAGAGGGAAGGATTATTTTCCTGGTTAACATAATTTATTATTGAGTATGGAAATAGAATGGATAACTACCAAACCAAAGCTGGCTTAGAAAAATGAAACACATGCTGCAAACTTTTTAGTCGTTAGACAGCGCACATGCTAAAACTAAAATAAAATGGTAACAATTATCACTGACGATGACATATTCATTCCATCTCATGGATTAGAACAGAGAGTATTCAGTGCCTTTTAATATACAATAATCATGAAAAGAAAAGAGTATGCAATTTTTCACAGTTGTGTGTTTGGAATAATTATTCAGGTTCAAAGAATTAACTAGTTTTTCCATCAACACAGTTTTTCCATACATATACTAAAGTTGCATCACAATACACCTGAAGAATGAAAATGACTGTTAAATTATGCAAGAAACATCAAATAATCTGTTTGAACTGTTGTGGAAAACACAATATAAAAATGGACTAATATAATAAAATAATAGGCATAATAATTCATATTAACTTCCTATGGGTTACATGGGTTTTTAAATGTTTGACTTGTATGGGTCATTTGGTAATATTTAAAATTGTTATTGAATTAATTAATTTTCTGTAAATGTATTTTTTAAAAGTTTATCATTTTGAATATATTTTAATTTTAAAATTTAAGAATCTGGCAGTATTTATAATATTATTCTAGCAGAACAATGCAGTTCTACTGAATAAATATCACTTGCTTACCCGAGTTGTCACTCTTTCCTTTACTGTTCCTTCTCTCTGCTTCGATGGGTGACATTGTTTGCCGCCCGTAGTCCCCAGACCCACACACTGCTCCCGCTGGGTCAGTGTTTCCTAGGCCCGTGTTTGCTGTGCACATATTCTGACTCGCTGTTCCTCCAGTGCACAGCTCTGTGGCAGGAGTGTCATGGTGAGGAAGGCATGCGGCGTGACGAGTGCTGCCAGGTGAGGGCATCTGCTGGACATGCCAGGTGGGCTGATGGTGTTGTTGATGGGGCAGTTGAAGAGAAGGATGGTTGCGTGCATGAAGTGCTCCAAAACTTCCCTCCTCTCCTGTGTAGCTGCACGGCGGTGAGGTTCCTGGCAAATCAGGGTAGGAGACGTGATCTGAGCGGCCATGCAATGCCAGCGAGGACTGGGTAAAAGCCGGGTGGAGAGTCTGAGCCGGAGCATGTGGGTTCCGCAGGCAGCCAAACAGAGAATGATCCATCTTGCTTCAATCACCTCAAATCCACACTGAAGTACTCCAGACCAAAAAACACAAAAATACACCCTACAAGACTGAACTGAATGTCAAACTAAAGAGAGAAAATGCAGAAAAGTGGTAGTAGGAGAACCAAAAACACCCCCCAAAAATCACTCTGCTCCCTTCTGACCCCTCTCGTACGGCTCTCGCAATCCAGGACGTGAATGGCAAAAGGAAGAGGCAGCAGGCGGTGATGAAAGACTGGGCCTCCGGTAATCCTGAGCATGCAGCCCCTGTTGCCAGGCCTAGCAAGGGTAAACACACACAGCCTGCTGGAGGCTGCTCGGGTGACACACAACAGAAAGGGAGGGAGAGAGAGAGAGAGAGAGAGAGAGAGAGAGAGAGAGAGAGAGAGAGAGAGAGAGAGAGAGAGAGAGACAGAGAGAGAGAGAGAGAGAGAGAGAGAGAGAAAGAGAGAGAGAGAGAGAGAGAGAGAGAGAGAGAGAGAGAGAGAGAGAGAGAGAGAGAGAGCAGGGAGTTTAGGGGCGCTTCCAGAGAAATGGAAAAGGAGAGAGGAATAGACAGAGAAAGAGAGATGAGGAGGCTCAGAGGAGGAGGAGGTGGTAGGGCTGGATGTTATATATAGGGCGTAACTTGAGAGTGAGGCCGGGTCACTGGCTGCTTGCTACTGACCACATGCTTATGGTCTTCCTCTAGAAAGTGAGAGACAATAAATTTGAACCTGGCCAAGCAGGTCTGACCTCAAGGGAAACGCAGGCAATTTATTTTGGATCTCAGCTGTCTGATCTTGGCTGGCACATTTTCTAAGAATATTCGTGTCAGGGGAACTGGGGGCTCGGATGTGGAGTGGGTTAGAGACTGAAACTCATCTTGCTTTGTAGGTGCAATTTAAGAAAACTGGCTAAAGCTAAAGCTTTTATTTTATGCATCAGTCACCATTACCACCACCACCACCGTGATCTGGTCATCATTATCTTCTTCTTCTTCTTCTTCTTCTTCTTCTTCTTCTTCTTCTTCTTCTTCTTCTTCTTCTTCTTCTTCTATACATAAATTATTTGACATTTTATTTGCACACTTTCTGTTTCTACAGTGTTATCAATGTCTTCAAACTACATGGAATCAAAGATTCTTATATTTTCCTATTGTAAGAATCCTACAATGATCCATATATTTTAAATGAAATAAAGAATCAATTTTTTTTAGAAAATCATTAAAAATCTGCTCTTCCTTCACAAAGTGTTTAATTAAAATTGATATAAAATTCCTGGTCAAATGCCTCCATTCTTCTAGATTGCTGCATTCCATAAATATGGACTAATCTGGAAAACAAATGCTGTTAATATTCTTGTTTATGTGCACTACTGGATAGTAGACAATAGTTCACTCTGAGAGTTCTCAGTGAAAATTCATTGCTATCAGTGCTACACTACAACAGGAGAATTTCATACAAAAATGAAACAAACCATAAATCAATTTCTGTCTTTTATTGAATATTCATATTATAAACTTATTAATGTTATAGCTTAGATTATCAGTTCTATTTTCTATGTATATTATTCTGAAATATATTATTCTGAAACAAATTATATTTTGTATTTTTACCAAAATATCTAAATCTATTTTTTAAATGTAAACTTTGATGATGGAAATACTGCTTACAAAAGGTACAGTGACTCCACATGTGGGGCTCTTTAAAAGTACCCGGAAAAAATAAAAAATATATATAAGAATTGGGGGAAAATTTAATAAATGTGTTATTACATATTGGTTTATCTAGCATTTTATTGGTATATATTTCAAGTGTATATAAGTTTAACAAGGGTTGCTTGTGCTAAATTTATTATTAAAATTAAGAACCTTTAAATGGCTTTGCGGTTTTTATTCCCTCATCATTGTTTTCAGTGGTGTCTTACTGAACATCATTTTTCTCAGAGCTTCTTGTCAAGTGAAAGTGTATAATACAGAAACCAAATTTTAAGATAGATCTGTGATGTGTATGATATATATAACTCAAGGGGCCTAACGAACGTTGTGTTTGGTGTGCGTTTTTCCCTCAATGCTCCTGTCTATCATGTTGTGACCACCAGACTTGTAAAGCTGAACCAGGAGAGGAAATTAGATTCATTTTGTAGGTAAATGACTTTAGCAGAGCTGACGTGGTGTTATTACCATCCTGTGTCTCACCGTTTTGAGAGGCGGCTGCACAGGGAGGTCTTGTATTAATACCTAAAATAAAATGCAGTGTTTGCTTAACAAATTAAGCCAATTAGTTGTTATGTAAAGTGATCTGCAAGTGGAGCCCCTGGGTGTGTATTAATGCTCATATGGTTTTGCTTTAGCTTCAGTCACTGTGCCATAGCAATGCCCCGCACCCGCCGAGCGGTTGTGCGACTCTCCCGCTCCTCTCCTTCTCCGTTTTTCTCTCTCACTCTCCCTAACTCTCTCTCTGAGAGTACAAGCCCTAAGACTCTGTAATAACCAACTGCTAATTTGACAGCTCCCAGTGGAGAAAGGATATTCTGCAGGTGAGGCCTTTTGACCTTGGTGATCAAATCTTTGTACGTGTGTGTGTGTGTGTGTGTGTGTGTGTGTGTGTGTGTGTGTGTGTGTGTGTGTGTGTGTGTGTGTGTGTGTGTGTGTGTGTGTGTGTGTGTGTGTGTGGCATGTGTGCATAAATGAAGCTCTGTTTTACTCTAATTTTAGAAGTGGTTTTCTTCTGACAGGCATCACATATTAGCTTTATATTAGCTTTCGTTAGATTTAGTGCTTTGCCCAGCACAACTCACTTCAACTGTCTGTCAGTCAAATCAGGTGAGAATCTTTCCTGAAAATATCACTGAACACAAATTTGCGTGTTTTTAAAATGAATTCCAAATTTCTGATGCTTTCTAGGAGATGATTGAGAAATTTCAAATGTTTATTACCAACATAATTCATCTTTCATTCACAACTTAATAAGCTTTAGCCTTTTTTTAGCCTGTATTTATTCCCCACTTTTTCCCCTCACACTTTTTTGTAATGTCTTTTGAACGTGTAAAAAATAATGAAGTTTACTGATAATTTAAATGTCAATGATTCATATTCACCAATTGTGAATTTATAACTATTATAACTAATATTTAACTAATATTTAAATGTATTTTCCTTTTTCCCCAGAGAAGAATCTGAACAGTTAATCTGATATTAAATATAATCCTAAATTAATTCAAAATTAAATGGATTTGATCCTTATTGCTGCTTATGAAATATTACAACATTTTTACAAACATATACTTCATATGTATTCATGTGTATTTGAATTTGACTTGGTCTGTAACACACATATTGAAACTAAAATATGAAATTAATTTCTTTCTAAAGAAAGCATTTCATTATCAGATTCAGGGGTTTACATTAAAAAAATTTCCATTCATAAAAAAAAAACACAAACAAAATGCAGATAGCCATACACAATAAAAATTATAGCATCAATTCAAATTATATTCATAAATTAATAAATTCTAGCAATTCAGATCTATTCTCCAAGCCTCTGTTGTGTTGAACTGTTTATTGTGCTTTATTAGTTGTAATGTTTAACGGTTCAAATCTCTACATTATGTGATTAAAGCAAATCATAATTTATGTTTTTCATAATTTCGAGATTTATTTCTCAATAGCATTTATACTGTTCCGTCAGCAAAACAAAATTTTGTTCAATGACCAACTCTGGATTTGTGAGCTCAATTGTACAGGTTTGCTTAACAATGCTACTGGTTAATTCTCTATTCTGATTGGTCAGAAGGAGCTGGTTAATTTTCTATTCCAGCAGTCATTTCTGTGACTTGTATAATGGATGTGGCACATAATCTTAAGTTAATAATAAACAGATTATAAATTTTGGTATTTAGGCAGCTTTCTGTAAGGATATGTTTATTTAATATTTAAGGAAAGCTGGCTTTTTTGTAAAATGTCAGTTATGTTTGTTTTTTTATTAACTTCAAGAGAAAGACAGTGAAAGGCTGGTAAAAGAAGGATTGTTTATAGCTACTACAACTTAAATGATAATAGTAGCCTACTTTTTTGTGGAAGTTGCAAAAAAATACAAAATATGATAAAAATTATGAAATGTTGTTGATTCAAAATTAGCAGAAACATCATATTGCTTTCACATTAGACAAATACTTAACACCAGATTTTTTTTAAATTAGCAAAATTTGGGATTGTTAAAGCATCACACCACCAAGTCCTTCATTTCTTTTCCTCAAACAGTAAGGCCTGAAGTGTTTTTATAAAACTATGTAGTGAATACAGTTTGTTTAAAATGAATGTTTAAGTTGTAAACAATTCTAAAGTCAAATTTACAATCAGGCTCCAGCAGTTTAATACAGTTACTGAAACTGAAATCTAATTGACGTTTCATTTAAGGGATCTTTACACTTTGATGATTGAAACTATACTGTGTTTCATCAGTTAGCTGCTGAATCCACACCGAGTGACTCAGTCTGCTGTAGTGTTTATAGCTGAGATTGCTATCCCATGCGATGCCTTCACTTTGTCTTAGCCATTTAAAAGTGAATTTGTCTCTGGTTGGCTGAAAGTGCTGCCATATGTCAGTAGTTAACACAAATGAAAAAAACTTTATCCTTCCAACTTAACTTTCTACCTTCTATGACATGTTGTTCTAATACCGATAACTCTAAAAAGTGATGCTGACATTGTGTGATTTAACTGCTTCCTCTTTTTCTTAGTCCTTGGTGTTTTGGCCAAGGTTCTCAATGGAATTTTACTTTTCTGGTGTCTTTGTACTGTTCATGCCTCTTTCATTCTGCAGATTTTTTTTGATCACATTTCTGTAACAAATGATTTTCAAACATATGATTTAACTTGGGAAATATGACTCACATTGGAAGTAATTCTACTCTCTGAATTTGTTGTCATGGCGTCAATGTTTTCTGAGCAGATTTATGTATTAATACAGTTTTGAAAACTAGTGCTGCCATAAGACATCAAAAACTGGACCTGTCACTGGGCCGTTTTTATCGTTTTTATTGGTAGAGTAGTCTTGTTGTACTCGATTAAAATGGATCAGGAATTTCTGAAAAGATGAAAGAAAAGGAACATTAATCTGTCTATTAATATTACATATTATTTGTCAGGATTAAAAATGTCTGCATTGTGTAGCAGAAAAAATCTTTGTTACTGTTAGTTGTAGGATTTGGTGTAGTTACATACATACAATATACAACAATATACAAAAGACATCTCTCTCTCTCTCTCTCTCTCTCTCTCTCTCTCTCTCTCTCTCTCTCTCTCTCTCTCTCTCTCTCTCTCTCTCTCTCTCTCTCTCTCTCTCTGTATACTGTATATGTTATCATGCCCTCTACTGGCACAGGTTAATTGTAGGCTTACTCTTAAGTAAATAAAATAATCCTGTGGCTGTCCTCTGACTTTTTGAGATTTCTTTTTTCACAGCTAATTCACAGAGTTTTGATCACATTCAAATCTATTTAGATGAGTTCAAGGCCTGCCTGAGCTGGACATATAGAGTTCAACCTCAACTTGGCAAGAATGGAACATCTTCAGGCACATTAATAACTGAAACAGGTTTTTCTAAGCCACAGAAAAGCCAGAAATACTGATTAGGCATCTCCAATGACAGACTACCAGTGGAGCATCACAGACTAAAAAAGACAGATGCTTCCCTCATACAGTGTCCCGTATTTACCCGTTGAGGTTTTTCACATCAAGTCTTTTTAAACAGTATCCCACTGAGGACTAAATACTCCAGTCAGCCAGCTAATGACTTTTCTTATACACTGCCGAATGTTCAGCTCTCTATGTTCTTTAATCAGGGCATGATTGTAAATTTTTGCCCTCTAAACACTAATCCTATTTGAAGATTGTGTGTAAACATCATGTGTGACTTGTGCCATCCTGGCACACTCATTTTGAGGCTTGTAAGTATATGTGTTTTTTTCCAAGAAGCCACAGTTAAATTGCCTTGAATTCAGCATTTTCTTAACAAATGGGCCATATCGCCCCACCATGCTGTGTTTACATGGAATAGGGCTGACCTCTTGTCAGCGCTGATTAATCCAAAGAGAAAAAAATAACAAAATAAGGCAAGCCATTGGAGCAGTAGCAATTTTCTCTTGCCCTCTTTTTCTTTAGCTTCATGTAAATTTTAAGACAGACGGTATATTTTGTTATAAACTGTGAAGCAGTTTGTCTACATAACTAAGTATCCAAAAAAGCCACATAAATGTAAATCTAATAACGTGAAGCAGCAAATTTAAGTATAAAATGCACTGATTTGCAGGGTTCTAAAAGAGAGTCATGATGTCAACACACCATAAATCCCAGTGGAGCCACTGTACACTCAAACAGATTTGTATCGTTCGGCCAGCACATTCGTTTGTTAATGAATATTATTTTTGACTGTTATAATAATAATAATAATAATAATAATAATAATAATAATAATAATAATAATAATAATAATAATAATAATAATAATGATGATTATTTCTGACACAATTTCTTTGCAGTGCACCATTAAAACAAACACATTCACACTTATGGATAATTTTGTGTACCAATTCATCTATTGGCATTATTTTGGGAGATGAGAGGAAATCTACATATAAATTTGAACACACTGTAGGTTGTGTTTTTTGTTGTTGTTGTTGTTGTTTTTATCTGTTTTAGTCTTTATGAGGTAGGAGCACACACATTTACATCTAGGGGAATTGCCAGAATTTGGAGTTGCCAGTCCACCTATTGGCATTATTTTGGGAGATTGGAGTAAGCAAGAGAACTTGTAATCCAAAGAGATAGAGAGACAGCTTGCTCTGCTCGACCAGGGACCCTGGAGCTGTGAGTCAGCAATGCTACACACTGCATCACCATGCCTCTCTATTTCTTCTATCATTACAAAAGTCATGAGTATAAGTTCTGTGCAATGAGAGAGCAATCTAGAAGATATTACAGATCCATGCATTTTTTTTTCTGGAGTCAGTCATGAAATTAAATATGCCTGATGTAATGACCACAGTAGTTCCAACTTCAGAGCTATGGATACTGATTTTTTCAACCAGAACAGGGATGTGGGTCATCATGGAGACTGGGAGAGGAAGAAATATCTTAATACTTATGGATGGGATAGTATCTTGATACTATCCCATCTGGTCTGCCATATATTGCCCTCAGGAATGTGGTAGTTCAGTGGTTAAGGTGATGGACTACTAACCAGAAGGTCATGAGTTCAAATACCAGGTCCACCAAGCTGCCACTGCTGAGCCCCTGAGCAAGGCCCTTAACCCTCAGTTGTATGAATTGAAATAAAATTGTAAGTCACTCTGGATAAGGGTGTCTGCTGAATGCCAGAAATGTAAATGAATATAGTATATCATCATACAGGCTGGACATACCTACCTCTCATGTCTGTCAGGGCCACTGTAAGACAATCTGTAATTCTGTAATTAAGGACACACACACACACACACACACACACACACACACACACACACACACACAGACAAAAATGTGCTTTCTCTTTCTCACACATATACAGACTCTTATACCCCTTGACTCCCCTGCTTGATGTTCACATACACCTAGACCAGGGCATGACATCAACACTGGGTAAAAATATGGCATTTTAACCTAGCATTGCTGCACTGTTCTTTGCTGATGGCACGAACCCATGTGGAAGCCTTGGCTTTGGATTTATGGCATGCTTCCCTTCACCAGACGTCTGCGGTGAAGCAGGCATTCTGCCGGACAGCTCATATGAGACATCCATCATTGCAAGGTCATCATAGTGGGAAGAGCCGCTTCACAGGCAGTGCTGCATGGAGTACCAGGCAAATACAGACTGGGCTAAACAATTTTATTTGAAGTTTGGAAGCATACTTCTAGCGCAGTGTAGGCTGTATTTTACTCTAATGAAACGTTTCCTGAGGTTTAAGTTAAGTGCATTTTTTTGCTGTAGTTTCGATTTGATTTTCCTTAGGTGCTGGGGAAATTTTTTATTTTGTTTTTCAGTTCTAATTTCAGGTTGCTTTTTTTAGGCACCATTCCTGCAATCTGATATAATTTCAGAAGGCTATCGGTAGTGTTTTAATTTCATTTGTAGTTGAGAAGTCAATACCAAGTTGTGCTTTTAATATTACATTAGGCGAGTCAAATTAGTATGCCTGCATAGCTAGTTGTTTATCTGGTTATATATGATTTGAAACGATTGATTTTCCCATCAATTTCCTGTGCAATTTAATAGCAATTAGGAAAATACTAAAGTGAAGCTGTAACACTGTCAGCTGTATTTAAGCTACACAGTACAGCAATGTTCTGTTCAACCTCATTAACACACACATGTTTCTATATATGAAGTCTTTTGTTAGAAAGTATTTTCTATCACAGCTCACTAAACACACATTAAGAACTTTAGCAGCATGTATAAAGAGCACCATCTAGAGTGGAAAAAATAGATGCCGCAAAATATTACTCAAATATTGCAGAGTTATTCTGGTGTACTAACAATATAAATAACACTGACCACTCTTTTTTTCTATTTGTCTGCAACATCTCTCTCTCTCTCTCTCTCTCTCTCTCTCTCTCTCTCTCTCTCTCTCTCTCTCTCTCTCTCTCTCTCGCTCTCTCTCTCTCTCTCTCTTTCTTGCTCTCACAGACATTCTCTCCCTATATTTCTTCTTTTTTCTTTTGTAAACAGTGTATGATTCACCCTCTCAAATCAGACATTCTGTGTTTGTACTCTGTGTTTGATTACTGTGGAATAAAGACTGCTTTTCCGCCTTAAAGTTGTTTATAGAAGAGAAGAAACAATTTGTGGATAAATCCACGACCTGGCTTGAATGCATTATTTGAATTATATATATATATATATATATATATATATATATATATATATATATATATATATATATATATATATATATATATATATATATAGTTATATTACTAAATATAATACAATTTGTTTGTATTAGTCTCTTATTCCCGATCAGTAAAGCAGAAGCTACAATATCCTTCAGCAAACAAATAAGTTTAAGAAGTATGTAAGGTACAAAAGTTCACCTAGAAACATATTTCATAATTTTTATTAATCTTCCCTACCTTTTTACTTTAGATGGCTGCACTGTACTTGGGCACAGATAACCCATGTTCAGTTGCTGCCTCACAGCTTCAGAGTTACTGTCCCAGTCTGTACAGGTTTCCTTCAGGTTCATCTGTTGTTGTTTTTTTTTTACCATCTCCCAAAATCACCTCTAATGTGTGAACAAGTGTGTGAATGCATGTGTGTGTGTGTGTGTGTGTGTGTGTGTGTGTGTGTGTGTGTGTGTGTGTGTGTGTGTGTGTGTGTGTGTGTGTGTGTGTGTGTGTGTGTGTGTGTTTGTGTTCATGGTGCTCTGCAATGGATTGCAATTTTGTTTAGGGCATTTTCACACCTCATGCTCAATGTTCCCAGGATTATCTCAGGACCCTGTCCACGATAAAGCACTTATTTAAGCTGAATAAAGAGTAAGGTTGGATTTATTAAAGTTTATTAAGTATACAATATGTAATTCCATAACATTGACTTTACACACTTGTTTCTGCATGCACATGAAAATAAATACCTAATGTTTGTGCTTAATGGATTTCAGTTGCCAAGAGATGTGCATAATTTTCAGTCTTTTCATCACACTGATTTAATTTGCCTGACGGCTGAATTAATTGTAAGTGACTGTTAATCAGATCAAACTGGGCGTTTAAACAATCCTGTTGTGATTTCTATTATTGGATCTATGCTTGTTAGTTGAGAGATACACTACATCAGACTGTAGCCAGAGTTAATTATGTTCTATTGCACTTTGCAAACAATATCCATGCTCTCTGTATATGGGCTGGTTCTGTGTCTGAGTGACATTGTATGTTTTTTGACTATAGCAAATATTCCGAAAAGAGGAACTATCAGGCTTTACATTTTGAGCAAAGTAGCAGATGAAAGGTTTACTGTGTGTACTGATAAATGTATGAGTTCAAATGAATCATGAGTTATCCTGTGGCTTTGCAATTTCTTAATGGAGATGTCTTATTATAGGTATACGGTGGCAGAGGTCTGGCACAGATTTTGACTATTCATCATTTTCCATTATTCTCAGAGATCCATAATGGGTGACATTCATGAAGATTTCAGCACCTGTGTCTGTAAGCCCACATGTCTTTTCTTTATTTCAACACCCACAATCAGTAGAAGTCATCACTTGCATGCTGTTGAAAACATAAAGGGCTGTTTTATATTAAACGCTCTCATCATCATGTAGCAATAGACTGTATCCATGGTGATGTGAAAAGCACAGAAGTAATGAATGATTGAAAAACATTAATGCTGTATTGTATCTAGTCTCAAGACTGGCCACTACTCTGGCTAAATTGCTCAGATTTATTTATTTATTTGTTTTTCGTTTATTACAAAGGAACAACAAATACTGTTTCCAAAGGCCGTGATAAAACATGCAGTACAAGGGAGAAGATCTTCACGCAAAATTACATGAAACGTAAATTCAAATGTATATGTAAATCTAAAAATGTTATACAGGAACAACATATGAACTTAACATTAACTAACCAGGAAATCATAACCTAGAACCAGAAAGTATGTAGGTGATTATATCTGTATTGATTACAATCATTATATTCACTACAAAATTTTTATGTAATTTTAATTTTAATGTTTCATTATACTCACAACAACAATTTTCAATAATTTGGGACTATGTATATGAGGCAGGCTTCCCCTTTAGCGGGCAGTAGATATAAAATATAATGGATAGGGACTCGGTTCCAAATTCTTTTGCTAAGAGGACTCGCTTGCTAAAAATATTCCTTTTTTAAGCTACTTTTTACTTTAGCCTTGCATTCCACTTTTCTGTTTCATTTTAACATTAAGTTACTGTAATGAGATGATGAAAGTGAACTTTCTATCAATGTATTGATCTAGAATGTGGCTCTGTTTTGCTTTTCTGAGTGAGAACATGTGATAAAACCCAGAACTGCACCATCAAATATGAATAAAAGTGTGCACTACTGATGTACAAACTCTATACAGTATGTCATTTCTGAGTCTGGTTTAACTGCAAAATACATAATCACACTAATGTACTTTGGTTAATATCATTCATTGTATCTAAACAGCCTCAAGCTTTGTCTGACTGTTTAAGCATGCAGGATGCTACTTGTCTTTGTGAATTAAGCAAAATGACAACTTTACCTCATGTCACACTTTAATTTGCACTAACCCCTGTGGCAGACAATCTACATCAGCTAGAACTAATAATACACAGATGCAGAAACATGAATCTTGTTATTTCAAAAATAAAAACATGTAATCACTGAAATGGTCACAGCTTCTGTAAGGAAATGTTTATTTAACATTTATAGAAGAAGTTTCAGGTGTCAGCACTTTGCTGAGTTGGTAATGTTTTCCACCACAGGAAAGTTTTGGTACTTTCTGAGTAACCTGAAAAGCTCCAGTTTGTGTTTTATTAACATCACGAGAGAGAAAAAAGTGTTTGTGAAGAGCGAAGAACTATTAGCTACTATAATATAAGTGATAAAGAAACCAACTTGTCTCTTAAATGCTAATTAGAATTATTTCATTATTATACTGTGGTATAAGAGGAGTAAAGCATTGAGATGTGTTGTTATAGGAAGTCAATAGACAGTAACTTTGCATTGTTGTATTTTTTTTCTATAATAGTGCACCACACTGTGTTTTCTATAATAGTGCACCACAGTGTGTTTTCTGCAATAGTGCACTACAGTGGGTTTTCTATAATAGTGCACTACAGTGGGTTTTCTATAATAGTGCACCACAGTGTGTTTTCTATAATAGTGCACCACACTGTGTTTTCTATAATTGTGCACTACAGTGGGTTTTCTATAATAGTGCACTACACTGTGTTTTCTATAATAGTGCACCACAGTGTGTTTTCTGTAATAGTGCACGACACTGTGTTTTACTGTTTTCCTTGAAGTCAAAATAATTTGAGGCTTGTGACTTAATTTAAGTGTAGAGTATGTACACAAGAAATGTAATTAAAAGCATATTTATTTATAAAATGTGACTCACAGTGTGATGCAGAGAAATCTGATGCTACCAAACACAAGATCAGAATTAAAGGATTAGTGTCAGGTGTTTACACTTTGCACACCTTCAGCTCTGACACATAATCCGCAATGATGAACAAATAGCACTATGTGCCATTTAAACCACGTTTCCTCTTCCTGTATTAAATATCCCTCTCAGCAAATTGGTCCTGTGTGTGTATGTGTGTGTGTGTGTGTGTGTGTGTGTGTGTGTGTGTGTGTGTGTGTGTGTGTGTGTGTGTGTGTGTGTGTGTGTGTGTGTGTGTGTGTGTGTGCGTGCGTGCATGCGTGTGTGTGTGCGTGTGTGTGTGTGTGTGTGTGTGTGTGTGTGTGTGTGTGTGTGTGTGTGTGTGTGTGTGTGTGTGTGTGTGAGAGAGAGAGAGAGAGAGAGAGAGAGAGAGAGAGAGAGAGAGAGAGAGAGAGAGAGATCAGTGAAAATGTAGCCTTTACCACCTCTTAAAGCATTTATCAGGCTTAGTGACCAGATGCATCCGACTTAGATGAAAGCCAAATAATTGAGACTTATTTACATTTCTGCACATATACCAAATCTTTATTCTGTCTGTACTGCACTGTACATGTAAAAATCTATTGTTAGTCACATATGTAAAAGATTACATTAGCAGCTTGCGATCAGTGGTCAAACCACATGAAAAATGTTACTTGCATTAAAATGTTAGCACACATCAGAAGTGTTGAGACTAAAATACTTACAAACTGTCAAAATAATATTATCCTGAGATATACAGTGTTATGTATTTTGCCTTGATCTGTTCATCCACACTGAAAACACAGTTTTTCTAGAAGTATAATGACTATGGTATTAGTAGTCAGGAATACATGAAGTCAGATTCAGACAGTCAGATTGCTCTACCCCATACACAAACTTATATATCCGCTACATGCTACGAAGAGTACAATCTACATGCAATCTACATGGAAAGTCTTTATTTTGTTTGGGATTAGTATACAAAATATTTAATGTACTAACTAATACACCTCTCCTTTAATGTTATTCAGGTATCAGTTTTCATTGTCAGCTCCTTATGTTCTGAAATGCTAGGGTGTTTTTTTTCCATAAATAGTAATTCTAGTAATTAATTAAATAGTTTTCCTTCAGACATATTTAAAAATATTTAAAAATTTGTCAACCAATGACCTTAATGACCAATTAAAATCACAGCTACATCAAGTTTATCATCTTTCCCCATTCTCAAGTTTAGGAGATGAGGAAGTAGATTCCAAATCCAAATCCTGTTTAATTGTTAATAAATATAATTTTGTTGTCATATAACTATCAGATGGCCATTTGTTGATGCTCATCATGGGGAGACAATGATATTAGTTTTTGACTTACTATTGTTTTCTCCACCTTTGCCTATTTTCCCAGCATGTAGTAGCATTGGCGCTGTGGATGCAAAGTAATGGTAAAAAAAGGATACTGTCCCATTCTGGGACACAAATGTCTCCCTAAAACAACTGTATGCTACAGAAAGTGGACAATTATTGTGTACAACTGATGTGGATATACATTGGATTTCTATTCTGTCATATTAACCGAAACCACAAGAATGGATGTACATGCAGTTCATTACAGCATTTTGTACTGGAGTACTGGACTTTGTTTCTGTTTGTTAGTTATAACATATTTGAATCGTATACTTACTTAGAGTAAATTTATTCAGAATGGTTTGAATATGCATTTTCAGAAAAAAATCTGTTATTCATGAAAATCCATTGACATTTTGTATAAATGTTTGCATTTCCTTAACTGATAGGACTCAAATAAAGTAAATGGTATAATTTACAGTAATTTACTATACAGGATTTGTTCTGAACATTTCCAGAAGAACAGCATCCCATGTGAAAACATTAGTAATATATTTGTTTTCAACTTGCAAAAGCATTTGCATTTAAAAATCATACAGTAACACAAATAGACCTTTCTGGCCAGGGTGAGAAGGTTTAGTCAGAGCTTCACGGAGGTTGTGAAAGCAAGATTAGAAATATAGTAGCACTTGGCTCGATGAGATTCTGGTCTGGCCTAATGCCTAGTAATAGCTGAAGATTATAGCGTGATTAATTATGCATCATTACTGGAGGATTGTTACCACATGCAGACTCTTAAATCATTCTTCAGTCCACGCCTGCTGACGGGAGGATTTATATTTGTTCTCTTTAGTGTTAAAGTTCACTAGCCATGCAAGGCATAGCTTGATGAGAGGAAACATAAAGTTCTGAATATGTTTTGAATTCCCACTTAAATGCCACTCTTTTAGCTGCAAAATGAAAGACTTAAAAACAAAAATGACTCAGCCCTGGAAATGATTGTACTTGAAATTAAATTATTTACAGCAGCTTCTTCTTCTTGGCAGTTGACAATCATGAGATTAAAATCTTCCTGGATCAGAATATTATTATTATTATTATTATTATTATTATTATTATTATTATTATTATTATTATTATTATTTATGTATGTGTTTTTGAGAATACTTAAAATCGTGATCTCATATCTATCCATCATGTCCATGCCATCTGCCAGCAAGTGACAAGTAGGTATGACTCCTACTCCCAATCCTGAGGTTTTTACTCACTGGTGTGAAGCTTTCTGTACTTTAGCCAAAGGAAAGATGGAAAGAGAGAATGTGAGAGAGAGAGAGAGAGAGAGAGAGAGAGAGAGAGAGAGAGAGAGAGAGAGAGAGAGAGAGAGAAAGAGAGAGAGAGAGTATATTGACATGACCTGACACTGACAGGGGGAGTTACAAACTGAAAGAATGAATTCTCTCTGTGTGTGGCTTCACCTGGAGCTTTAAGAGATTGTGGCTGATTGTGGTTGTTATGAGAGACATGTAATGGAAAAATACATAATGAACTAAAATTAGAAAAGGGGAGATAATGAACTGATGAATTTAAATGTGCTGCACAAAGCCTTAAAGATTAAGAAGAAAAGAACAGAAAGCACTTGTGTGTGTGTGTGTGTGTGTGTGTGTGTGTGTGTGTGTGTGTGTGTGTGTGTGTGTGTGTGTGTGTGTGTGTGTGTGTGTGTGTGTGTGTGTGTGTGTGTGTGTGTGTGTGTGTGTGTTAATACAGGCCTAAGGGTACAGTATAATAATTATTATATAAATATAATACTTACTCAAATTTACAACCATTATACTATCTGGATACCATCTGGATAAAGGCATCTGCTAAATTTTTGGAGCAGGGAGAAAACCAAAAAAAACACAGAAAAAGAATAGAACAAACTCACACAGTCAATAACCTGAGCTTAGGATTGAACTGTGAACTGAGCAATTCTACTTCATGTGCCATTCATTGACTGATATATTCATGGGAGTATTTTACAAAAATTATTAATATATTATATATAGCTATATAATATATTAATATATATTTATTCACTGCATCACATCTGCCCTTAAACCTCCATTATAACATAGTAAATAGGTTTGCTGTTCTTGTAGGTAAACAGGTGAAGAAATCATTTAGGCAAGACCAGACTTTATTTTCTTTCCCATATTTTATTCATACTGAACTTATTTCATCTCCACCCAAAATGCTTTGTGCTCAGAGTCACTAGACTGCTGTCTATAGTCAATGGAAAACTCTTGATGAACTGCTCAAAACAGAGGCCGTGGGGTAGGAACTGTGTAATTGCAAAACAGTGTTGCTTTTAAAAATGTGGAATGAAAGGGCCTAGAATAAAAACAACTGTTCAGTAACATGTTACCACAGAGAGAAGCTGCTATGCCTTGGGCTGAGGGTAGCAAATCCACCCTTGGAACAACAACTTATGGCTGCTGGGTGCAAAATTATTGACAAAAACCATGAGAAAGAAGTTACCAGATTTATTGCACCCAAAGCAAATATTTTGCCAACAATGGTTATATAAATGGGTATGTAGGTTATTTTGAAAAACATTAAACAGGACATTGACACTGCGAAATATTGTGCCAGTGAATGAAGTCTTAATATCTTCACACGTGAAGCCTAATTTCTCTGATTAAAAATGTTTTCATTTCATTAATACCCAAAGTTAACATTACCTCGGGGTTTAAATGAGGTCGGAATTTAATATGCTGCTCTTTCTCACGTTATTTCAGAAGAGCTGGTTGCAGTACACAGTGAAATGAGACAACCTTTCTCGATGATCCTGTGTGCTGCAACAGCTATACATAGTTGAAATGACAATAAAAGCTTCTTGACTTGACTTGAAGAAAATAATGTAAAAACCTCCTTCCAAAGTGTTATCAATATAATTTCTACTAAATGAAAGACTGTTAAATGTATTGCTTTGAAGGAGAGTTGCTGTTTAATTGTAAACATATTAGAAAATGCAGACATCATTAAGAGATCCTATTACAAGTTCAATATCTTATCATGAGTCAGTGTTTTTGTAAATCAGTGGCTTTCCAGTACAGAAAGGTGATGACAGTGAGAATGAACTAAACCATGCTTTGCGCCTCTGTATTTGCTCCACGGCTTTTCTTCGAGGTGTACTTCTTAGATGAAGGCTTAAGCTCTGACTCATTGTGTTGTCGTGTGTAGCGCTTACAAGTGCAGGATGTCACAGCAGCAATCTTGTACGTGCGTGTACTTCCATCACGGCACCAGAGCTTGACACGCTGCGTGCGTACATGCTCATTCACGCACCTCCACTCGGACACATCCCGCCGTGCCCAGTATCCTCCTCCAATCCAGTTGGGTAGCAGGTGAGCAGGCAGACACTCACCAGCACACACCAGCTCATTCACTGCCTTCAGGCTTGTGCACTGACCATCTGATATGTACTTGGTAGAGCGCAGCTCTCTGCAGCCCAACTGGCTTTGCTCTGTAAAGAACAAGCAGTTATCTTCAAAGATGTAGAGACTGCAGTGATACCACAGGCTGAACCCTGTGTCAGAACTAAAGTTTACAAACCCTTGCCATTGTAGTGATACCATTAAGGTGGCATAATTTGTACATTTTGTATGTCTATATACAGTATATATACCTAGGAAGTTGCATGCAGTGTTCAATTATGTATTTTAAATTATATTTTAATAAGACTACTTTATTTATCACCTATACGATACAGCAGAGTGAAATACTTTTCTTTGCATATCTCAGGGTAGGATGGTGGAGTGACAGTGCACATCCAGCCATGATGCAGTGGCCCAGGAGCAGAGAGGGATAAAGGCCTTGATATGCCTTGATATGCCCAACAGTGGAAGTGCTGGGGCTTGAACCCTGACCTCCCAAGCAACAACCCAGAGCCTTAAACACTTGAGCTATCACTGTCCATTATAAAGGGTTCCAAGTAAAATATACACACAAAAGATTTAAAAGCTGGTATCACCCGGTGACAAGTGAAAGTGGGATCTTTATTTCTGAACATGTTTACAAGATTTCTTCTCATTTGATTATTTATAGAGTATGTACTTGAACTTGAACTTGAACTTGAACTTGATGTAGAGGTAAAAATTAACAGACATACAAAGTTCCACTCACAGTCACTGATGCTGAGGAAAAATTTAGGGGGTTTCCACAACAAATTCTAACTTTATGATTTACTTTTGAAAGCTAATCAACTGTTTTCATCAGGTATCCCTCAACTGATATATTGTATATTTATTATTTTTCTTTTGCCATTGTAGCAAATAATAACATCAAATCAAATGAAAATACATTTACAGGATTGCAATAAAACATATATGCTTATTAAAGCAATTTGCAGATACTTTTAACCTGATTTCAACCTTAAATTTGTCTTATTGTATTGGCAGAAAATGAAATTTTACAAAGACTAACATTAGATAATTTAAATAATTAACAGATATTATTTAATAATTTGACCATATTCAAGATATTTTTGCTTAGAAAATTCATTTGTTCAAATAAAAATACTTATATCTTAAGGAGAACTTATTTTAATGCTTATCTTTGTAAGAAAATCATACACTACACAATGTCTTGAATATAGTCACATTGATCTAGTGCTATTTATTTTACTACAAACCGAATGTAAGATTATTGATAGAATTTTTTTCCCCCCAAATTTCAGGTTTTAAATGTTGTCTATATGAATATATATTTACATACAGTATACAGGCTCCCCGTGACCCAAGGTAGAGACCCGAGGATAAGCGGTAGAAAATGATAGACATTTGGTGTATAATCTTGTTTTCAGAGCTGCGGTGCGCATTTCTTTAACACTCCACATTGGTTACTGAAAATGAATAAGATGCAGGAGCATTAATGCATCCTTTTAACCAGAAAACAACGATGACATGTTGTGCAGACTGAAGACTGCGCTACGCACCTCTTTGCGCTGTGTTTTCTGCGCGTCTTCCGCCACCGCGAGCTTCGTTCACAGATACAGAGCCATTGGTTTGAGATTCCTGGAGCGAAGAGGCCACGATGTCATCCGACAGTTCAGTGGCACCATTCTGAACTCCATAACAGCCCTTCAGCAGAGCACATAAGACAGTCATCAGCCAGTAAAAACGCATGTTCAAGCGCATATAACACCAGTAGGCTTCCAGTGCTCAGTGAGGCTTTAAACATTGCATGAGTGAAGTGATATTACCTGTTGCTCATATGGCTAAATGGTTTTATACTTATCCCTCCCCGCCTTCAGCCAACAGCACATGCCTGGCAAATGTGGTTTGTAAGAAATGGGTGTGCGCTTGCATTGCTGGTAGGTGCTGATAATGTAGTCATGTTCAAGCTGGAAAGCCCATCTGAGTAGATTCCTGTGGTTTCTCTATTCAATTTTTGTTGTCATCACCATGGACATGCATAATGTGAAAGAAGACTGAAAATTAGAAATTGTGCTCGTTGTTTAAATTTGATCATTTTCTGAAACCATTTTAACTATACATATGAATCAATGCTGTAAAGTATTTCTAAAACTTTTAAGCATTAATTAATTTTGTTATTCAGAAAATATTTAATCTGAATTTTAGTTGATGTAATTCCAACACAGTGGCGGTTGTAAATTTTGAACACAACACAGCTTTAAAGTATTCCAACATGCCATCAACATATGAACTTTTTTATTGTGTGTTTATCCAGTAAAGACAAGGCAAGCCTACTTGTTGAGCATATTCTTCATCACTCTTCATAAATTGAAAATCAGCAGAATCCTGTGAACAGGGCCAAATATTTTGGAAGCTTCTATTGATTGGGGAATATGTCAAATAAAATAAAAAGTCAGCATATAGTATAGTAAGCTTTGCCTAAAATCCCATATTATGCTATTCAAGGTTATCTTTAAGTATGCATAGGTGTAGTGCTTTATTTATATATCTTTATTCATATTTGTATGGCTCGTGAGCCATGTAGGAATGGATAGTTTTGAAAGGAATAAGGAATAATGACTTTAATGCAAAATATATTGTAAATCAGGCAAGTGAATCTATTATTTTATATTATAAGATTAAAAATCAAAATATAAATCAAACTTTTCAGCAAGTTTTTTGACCTATTAACAGATAATATTTAACTGATGCTTTTTTGAGAGGGGGGGGGGGGGTCTGAAGGGTGTTACTGGGGATCACTGAATGTTCAACCCCCAGGCTTGAAAAGCAGAATATAAAAGCCATGTGATATGAGGTGGCATTTGCTAATTTCTTTATCTGAAAAGCAGATATCTGAGATAGTTCTTTTGACTTTGATAAGTTGAGAAGTGAAGACAGAGCAGGAAGAGATAATCTCCCATGAGAGACAGACTGGTTACAGCACTTACTATGAGTTATGAGCATACTGACATGCAACATGACAAGAGAACATTACACAGACCCTCTCTGGCCTAGAGGGTGATCTGATCTCTTGGGATAAGATGAGATGAGGAACAAAGCATTCAGCTGAAGGTGAAGAGCTCTACACAAATTAGCAGAAATGCCTTAGGATGTATTCAACAGTACCAAGCGTGGGAAAGTCTGCTCATATCCCACTGTGACAGCACGTCATAATTCATTTAATTATTCTTGTAATACATTTTGTTACATATTTAGTTTTAACTCTGTCGTTCAGGGGTTCCTCTGGGTGTTGTGGTTTCATCACCCAGTCCAAAGTCAAGCATTGTAGGCTGACTGCAATCTTTAAACTGTTTGTGTGTACAGTATGTGATTGTGCACTGTGATTGGTTTGCCTTGTGCCCCAAGTCCCCGGTGATAGGATGTGTATGTCAAGCTCATGGCAATTACAAAAAGCTCAGTAATTTTTTTTAAGGATTTTAGTATAAAATAATTTCTATGCAAAATTATTTTACATACTATTTTAGAATTTTACAAGTTCATCATAAACTAGAGGTGTGTGACTCGATATATAGTTACTCACAAACTCCCAGAAGGACAGTAATGCTGTATTTAAAAAAGTCTCCTAAATAAAATTCTAAATTAATGATTTCATTGATTTGTTTTAAATACATTTTTTATATGAAAATAAATATTAATTTAAAAATTGTGAGTCAGGAGGTCAAATCATCATCATGATGGTAGGTTGTTAAGGCAGTTAATCTTTATGAGTGGTATATGTACTGTATTCATGATTTTTTTTTTTAGTACATTTTAGTCAGAATAATTTGTAAACTAAACTGTAATTTTGTATTATTTGTTTATTTAGAGCGTGCACTACATTTTGACAGGGTACAATTAAGTAATATACAGTAGCTCACAGAATCTATGAGGACCAGGAATTACTTTTTACTGTATGGCTCCAGATCGCAAAGTTTTGTTCAGACTGTCACTTTTCATGTCTGAGATCTCATCCTAAGATCTTTATAGTCAGAGTTAATCCATGTTATTTTGTTACATACTGTGGTAAAGCCTTGTGGGTAGCCGATCTAGATGCTGGAAAAAACAAGACTTCAAGAAGCATTGAAAGCTGATCTTCAAGCACACACACAAACACACACACGCACACACACACACACACACACACACACACACACACACACACACACACACACACACACACACACACACACCACCACCACCACCACCACCACCACCACACACTTCTAAATGGATAATATTGCAAATTTAGAAATAGAAAGCATAGATTAAAGGCAGACCATTTATGAGGAGTATAATGAAATTAGAAAAATGTAGAAAAGCACCATTATGTTTTCTAGACTTTAGGCAATTTCAAATTATTGAAGATACAATCATCAATTTTTAAAGTGCTGACAAGAAAATTCAACTTCAGCAGTCAACATCCAGGAATACAGCCTGCAATTGTAAATATCAAATACACAGTAGAATAGTAAAATGCTATAATAACTTGTATTGGAGATTAAGAGGATAAAAACCGCCCTCTGCTGTCATAAATATCACACTACCATAAAAGTCTCAGCACACAGAAGATAACCAACAACACTCCGGCAACCTCTACCTAACAAGAAGGTGTTTTTTATATTTATACTATCATATAATATCAAATTTGTTCAGGTTAATTTTTTTGATTAACCATAACTACCCTGTTAAGAAAGTCACCAATGAATGAAGCAGTTTATTAAATGTTTATTCAGAGAAATATGAGTCATACAAAATTAAACAATTTGTGGAAAAAAAATATTACTTGACAGAATTACAAGACAGAAATTTATTTAGAAAATCGAAATAAAAATAAAAATTGTTCAAGGGGGAGGTGTAATGGAGTTGTTCTGCAAGGTTAGAGTATAAGTAAGCCATTTCAAAAGCACACCACCAGTCAAAATGTTCTCTTTATATTACTATTATATTAGAAAATGTACAGTATAGTGTAACGTATAATAATGTAAATTGTAAACAAATTAAAGTACATATACAGTACTTTAAATATAGTATTCATGGTATGAATTTTTTTTTATTCAATCAATTTGATTCAGAAATACATTTACTGTATATATGCACAGTATCTTCATTATAGTTGTCCAGAAGCAAATTTCAACCATACACTTTTTAGCAAAATTGCTTACACATTTTGACTGGTAGTGTTGTATACTCTCTAAAAGCTCTTAGGGGAACCCTTACAGGTACTGTATAGAGCCCTACAACAGAGGATTTTCTTTTTAGAAATGATTTCAATTACAATACCGTCAGAAAAAAACCCAATACACCCACAGTATCATTTTTGGGTCTAATGGTTCTTTTGATATCACTCAAGGCTCAGGTCTGATTGTAGGACTGAGTGTTTCCCGGTCATGAAGGATTCTGGTTGTGTTCTTCCTGGTTAAAATGAGTGGTGATTGAGCAGATTGTTAACAGTCAGGATGATGGATGGCCTTCTCTTCCCCAGTCCTGGCAGCCAGACATGGCCTCTGCAACAGCATTCGAAGGGTCAGGGTAGTTCTCGGAAAAAGAACGTGAACGTCCAAGTTCCGCAAATCCCAAACAGAGACCCAGCAATGAGCTGCAATTTCCCTCCATCAAATCATGAGCATTGGCTGAAGAAACAAAGGATTAGAACTGAGTGGACAGTAGAGGAAGCAATCACATGAGTCATAAAATGCTATCCTATCAGAGATAACACAAAAAAGCCTCACATGTCCTGTGGAATTTATTAATAAAATTTTTGCTCATGATCATGAAAGTGTCTCATGATCAGCTTTTAATTCTTCTGTGTGACTAATTACTAATAATTACAAATTAGAGCTTTGCTATTCCAAGATTTACCAGTGCATTTCTTACACTGTAGTTACCTGCTAGATGGTCTGTCTGAAAATTCATACCACCATCTCCCACACAAAATTAAAAAAGACAGAATCACATGGCAATATTTTACCATGTCCAGGGATTTCTCTCAGACTGGCAGAGTCTTTACTTTGAAATTCTCTCTGTCGCTGCAGGGCTTTACACACTTTCTTATGAGTGAACCAGTGCAACCTCTGACAAGCCTGTCCACAATAGACAACCTAGAAAGAAAATAAATCATAATACATAATATCTCTTTAACTACCAGTGCTCACCCTTTGGTAAAAATACTGAGTGTAAATACACAGAACTCGCAAAATGTTTTCAACCTGAATTTTATTAACCCATGACTCACATCCTGTCAAGATTAAAGATGCATTAAATAATATAAAACGGACAGCCTCTGTACCATTTCGCAGAACAAACACTTCTCATCAGCTCCCCTCTCTCCACATGTAGCACAAAACTCGGTATCCATTAGAGCCATCTGACCCGTTAATGCCTGAGTAAGAACTGAGAAGGCTGTTGGGGAGTGACCCTAGAAACAACAAACAGTTTGCTGATTTAACACTTGTATATTGTTGATTCAATGAGCAGTTTGTAATTTTACCTTTTTTTCTGCCTGTGAGGTAAATTGCAATTCCACTGAAAATTTCCCATAATTGATCCAACCTCATCTGGAAAAACTACATATGACCTGTGTTTTGTAATTTAATGAAAAAAAAAAAGGGCAGGAATATAAACAGAAGCCTGAAGCCTAAAAGAACAACCAAAAAAAACACAAAAAAACACCAAGATTGCAAATTAAAGTAATTTTTAAGGTAATTGAAATGATTTGGGACTAAAACACACTGTAGTATATCATGAAATTAATATTTTCTGCTAAATACTTCTTCCTAAACTATACATGTTCTATCAAGAATGAATACACAAGGAGCTTATTTATAGCACTCATATGACCTATATACATATGTAGGTTACAGGTTTCACAAGGTAAAGTCAACAAAAATCAAAATGTTAGTAATAAGTCATACAGTTTCACTAACAATTTCCACTGGAGCTATGTTTTCGACCAGCTGGTGCAACAGAGTCGCCTCACAGTAAGGAAACTTCCGGATACAGTCACGAATAAATTTCTCCTGGTACTGCGGAAAGCCATCACCGTCTCTGCCTTTTAAAAGACTTAAAACAATCCCAAAATTACTATTTGTAGAACAAATAATATTATTAATGAATAATAAGTGATTTAAAAAACTGATATTTGCATCACATTATGGTGGTTGACAATAAAATTACCTCTTGAGGAGAGCGTCTAGTTTGTCATCACGCTCTTGTAAGAAGGTCAGGCACTTTTGTAAAACACAGCTGATGTAGTGCATCTTCATAGCCAGCACTTCATTCATGTCCTGCTGCTTCACACACTGCTCACACAGCAGATCCATCACATGGTAACACTTCTCTAGAGCTACAACATCTACTAGGAGCGGGCTTTCTTTCACCATCATCACCATCTAACCAAGAGTGTGGAAGGATTGGTGGGATTTAAGATTAGGAAAATGATAAAAGAATAAAAGGAATAGAGGGAAAAAAATATTTCAGCAAAATTTGAATCAGCTTGCAGTCTTCCAGGAACTTCTCACGATATTCTTTTAAATCACCTAAAAATAATAAGAGCAAGATATCTTAGATAACTTAAGAAACCATGATCCAACCGACATAAGGCACATAATATCCAACGACACCTGAGTCGTTTTCTGAGTCTTTACTTTGCAAGAATTTCCAAAGTGATGGTACAGTGTATTTATATACATCCACACCCACATTACACTTTAAAAGGAACACCTGAACACTTTCCGTTTATGCTGTGATCAAGCAGCCGATCATGTGGCAGCAGAATGATGAATAAAATCATGCAGCTACCTGTCGAGAGCTTCAGTTAATGTTCACAGAATTAGAATGGAAAAAATGTGATGTATATGACTTTAGCCATGGCATGGATGTTGCTGCCAGGTGGGCTGGTTTAAGTCTTTCAGAAACTGCTGATCATTACTAGCCTAATTTTCTCAAAGAACAAACTCAAGTGTTTATAGAACGGTGCAAAAAAAAAAAAAAAAAAAAAAACACTGAGTGAGCAACAGTGGAAATTTTGGAAATATTGTGTTGATAAGAGAGCTCAGAGGAAAATGGCCAGATTGTTTGAGCTCCCAGAAACTGTGTATTAACTCCTGTAATTATTCTTTAGAACCCTGGTAAGCAAAAGAGCATCTCAACACGCATTAAACAACAAATGTTTAATTGCACAGGCTACAGCAGTAGAAGACCACACTGGTTTCCACTCCTATCAGACATGATCAGAAATCTAAAGCTTTCATGGGCACCGACTCACTAAGACTGAACAGTTGAAGATGAGAAAACAATCTCACCTGGTATTTTTCAGGCTACAAACTGTCAAATTTCCTTTTGTGGACACATTAGTGAATCTTAACTCACTTGCTACATTCATGGGAAGAATATTTTCTAGTATATTTTATGATAATCTCTATCCATATGTTTATATAGGTTCTTCTAGATGTTTACAGAGAATGATCTTTGCAGGACAATATCTAGATTTACAGTACCATCCTTACCTTGACTGGGTTAAGGTTGGTATTCATGATGATTTTATGTAAAGGTCCTGCCAGTTTTGGAGGAAGAATGGGTTCCTTCTCTAAGCCCTGTGGTCTGGTGTAGTATTCTAATCTTGTTCGTGAGAAGAAGTTATTGATCACGGTCACGCAGTCATGCTGGCCTGAAAATACAAGAAAAAAGATAGCTGATAGCATACAGTAGCTGTTTGTGGTTGCATACTGTATAATTTACGTTTGTGAGCTGTTTGTAAAAATATTTGCCTGTCTGTGAGCATTACCTGCTTTACTCACCTACAAAAGCGGCCATTTGTGCTGCTGTCCGGCCCACGGAGTTGACCAAATCGGTCTCTGCCCCAGCATCCAGCATCATCCATGTAATCTCAGCATTGCCTAGGCATAAATTTTACTAGAGCTAGGAATATTTACTCCAAAAAAAGTGAGCAAAAATAATATATATTACAAATAAGCATCTCTACTTATTAAAAACCACATTCTTTTTTTAACTTCTTTTAGTTGATTGATTCTCCAAACAACTACAAATTTTTACCCCAGAAATGATTTGTGTTGTCACCTGAAAGGCTGGCGAACATAAGAGCAGTATAGCCATACTCATGCTCATTGCAGTTGACATCAGCTCCATGCTGTAGCAACAGCCTGCATAAGTCTGCTTGCCCTTTATAAGCTGCATGCATGAGGGGTGTCATGCCATTCTGGATGACAAGGTCATGGGAAAACATAAAATACACAGATGTGAGAAACTACACCTTTTATTGGAATGCATTTTTATGAACAGACGTCCAATTTGATTATTTAAAGCAACAACACGTTTTTTTTTCTGCCTCTAATCAACGAACATTTTTACTTCATTTGCATGTTATCTTTATGACTCATAATCTGAGCTGATTTTTGGCCAGTGCTGTCTGAGTGCGTTGGTGGCACAGACTGCATGCCACACATCTGAGTTTGACAGGCAGGAGGCTTGTGGTTTTCTGCTTTAAACCAATCTATTTTTTGACAAAAGAGTTTGAAGAAGCCTGTATTGTGGGCTACATTGAGTACCGCCTCTCCATTATCAAAATCGCTTTGAGCTGCACGTCTGCCTCTCACGAGTCTCAACCATATGTCTGTTTAACAATGGACAGCATGTGTTGTTAATACGCTCCATCAGGCACTGCACAACTTCACATAATTCATAATTAAATCATTTACACACTAGCAAAATTTACAATTGTTCTATTCTGTTTGGTCAGAAATTAACCAAAATTCTTTAACAGTATTTCTCGCAAGTTGTTACTATAGCAACTATAGTGACTATACTAAAGGACATTCCACATAAATGGATTTTAAATAATGTCATTATTGATATGGTGACATTTTCTGTGATGAGACATATTTCTTGTATTTTAGAGGGAATCTTCAGTGTCCATGCTTTGTAACAGTCAGAGGTAAAGCTATGAGATTAAGTTTGTGAAAAGTAGAAAAGTCTTCAGGACAGGTGGCTTTGTGGTTTCTCTGTACAAAATCAAGCTGTATTTTTGCTTATGAGTGAAGGACTATAGCTTATACTGTAGCTCCTATAAGTGATAACAGGAACTAACTTGTTTCATGGATGTATAACTACACTAATAAAGTATGAGGTGTAATTTTTTAATTAATGATTAATCAACTATTGGCAAATTGATGCGATGTAATAGAAAATAGAAAAGAAACCTCCTCGTCATTACACAATTGTCGCTCTGTATATTTATAATTACACTCTCTCTACTGTCACCCAAATGACGATGGATTCCCTTTTAAGTCTGGTTGCTCTCAAGGTTTCTTCCTTTTCCATCTAAGGTTGTTTTTCCTTGCCACAGTCACCTCAGGCTTGGATAAATACAAACACATTTAAATATAAGTCTAATACTAATCTAGAATTTCTGTATCATATTAATATTTGTATAATATTAAACTTTTTATATTATGTTTTTTTATGTTCTGTAAAGCTGCTTTGAGACAATGACCATTGTTAAAAGTGCTATACAAATACATATTTAATTGAATTGAAAATGCTGCTAGCTGAGAATAATCAACTTAATGATAGGCTTGCATTGGGCCACATCACATCACCTTTCACTGATTTATGTTCTTATAACAACATGAGCTTTATTTGTCTTTCTGTTTATATACTACAAAGAAGATTTCATTACTCTTACCTCATCCAGACAGTTAACCCGTACTTCTTTACTGTTGAGAAGCCGAGTGGCCTCTTGCACATCCCCTGCACAGAAAAGATTTTCTGGGTCAAACAATAACAAACTAATAGATATTTAGGAGCTACACATATATGATCATAAATGAACGGCAATATAAATTCAGAAAATTATATAAAACTGTGTACATCAGTTCTACATAATCTTATAATTAGCTTCTTACATAATTATTCAGAACAACACTGATGTCAGTGGCCTCAAAGTATTGACTGAGATTTGGTACCCAATAACCAATAGTGACCAAGCCAACTCTCTGCAAGTTTCTATTGTCAAGTTATTCAAAGCACATGCATGGAAATCACCTTCACACTTATTCAAGGTATAAAATAGTCTGAAGAGCAATTGGAAAATTTTGTTAAATACAACCTGATACTGATCCAGTGTTTAGATCCCTTACACCAATACTCAGTAGTGAATTATTTGTAAATTAACAAAAAAAAATACAGTAAATTAACAAACAAACAAACAAACAAAAATTCAATTAAATAATAAATTAAATAATAAAAAAATTAAAAATGTAATTTATTAATTAACAACAAATTATTAAACCTGTATGGTTTAATACTATAATATAAATAATATAAGGTTTTCAATTTTAAAGATAAAAATGTGTTTCTTTTTAGTTCTTATACCTGCAGCAGCAACCTGTAGCATCTCTTTTTCAGCAGATGTTAAATCACCTCTCTTGGTTTTAGCTGTGTTCTCTTGAGTTGTCATTTTAATCTTAATTCGTATGTTTATTCTTAATAGGAATAAAAATCACCTTTATTTATTCCCTTTAATGTAGCCGCATATATACAGAAACCCCTCAATTTATAACACTGTAGCCATGGAAGAAAAGCCTTTATTAGGATCATACCATTTGCAGTTTCCCAAAAGGGGGAGACAAAAAAACCGCCTTCAAGTATAAGAGGATTGAAACAAGTAGTTTTTTACTATAGGTTGAAATGCTTAATTTGGTATTAAATAGAACTTTCATCATATGTATTGTTATAGTTATAGTGTATCTGAATTGTAATGTAGATTTATGAAGTAATAATAAACTCCTTGGTCTGGTCAAATGTAGACTGCTCTGAGTGCATTTCAGTGCTTCTTGTGGATGAGTGAGACTTAGTGGTTCTTAACACTGGTGCTTCAAACTCTTCTGAAGATTAAACCCACTGTCAGGTAAAAAAAATATACTGTATGTTTTAAATCAAACATTGGTTTTTAATTAGTTTAACGTGCTGTAGCTTTCGTCCCTGTGTTAGTCAGTACTGGTGTGAAGCTGTGTGTTTATATGTCAGCTGTTCAGTGGCTCTACTGTATGTAAGAGTCCAGGAAACTGTGCTGTTCATCAAGGTGCATATACATCTATATGTCCCTGTTTAACACGTATTTAAACAGTGGAACCAAGTTACTTTAAACGTTATTGTGGATAAGCTTTTAAGCCTTTGTTCTCTTTATTGAAAATACACGTGTAAGCTGGGATTTAACCTCAAAGTCAAAGTCATGTAATATAAACTAGTCAACATTGCTGAAAATTGATAACACGTTCCACATAATACATATCCTGTTTATTCTGGATACCTTTTTGTCTTTTTGGGTTTTATTTTCCCTTATTATTCATGCCTTATAATGCACGCTATCATTCAGTGAAAGACAAGAAGACCTCAGCAAAATGTTTTCATAATAAAGTGCAGAAAAGAATAATTTTCCAGTATATAAATACAGCCTTTGTGACACATTTTACCAGGTGAATGATTTAGGTGAAAAATGTGAACACTTCTTATCCTGGTCTGATTTGATCTGGTTCGCAAATCCGTTCAAACAAATATACATGTGTAGGCGTTGGATACACTTCCACTGACACCATCTCATCTGTGAAATCACAGTTGTATTTCTGGTCTGGAGTATTTTCAGCAGTCCTGACGTATAAGACTGGTGACACCACCACACTGTAAACATGCCTAATTATTGCATGGCTATGGAAATGAGGCCTGAGCAGGACAATGTCCAACTGGTATACTAAACAGGAGATGATGAGAATGTGGGTTATCATTGTACAAAAAGGTCTGAGCACTTTGTAGGAACCTGTATGAGTTTTATGAAAAGAGTGAACATAGTGTTATTATGTAATTTGCAATTAAGACTTGTGGCAGCTCAGTGACAAAAATGTTGGACTACATATCATAAGGTTTATTAAACAGGATAAATTTAAGTGGATAGGAGCATCTGCCAAATGGTGTATTTGTGCTTTTTTCTACTTCCTCAACATATGGTTTGGAATAGAAAAAGCTCACCTAATAGTCAGCAAGCTCACCTAATAGTCAGCAAGCTAGCTAAACTATAAGCCCCAACATGTATGGCTTACTATCATCCATCACTCGCTAGCTTTTCTACTAAATTAGAAATTCTCCTAGTTAAATCCTAATGCCTTTTTCTCAGTAGTCTAGTATTGGAATTGTCTATTATCACACTCCTATTCGTTTAGGCTTTTAGGCTGCCTTTTACTCTTTCCCTTTTACCTAAATTCACCATATTCTAGGGCTTTCTCCATGCTTGAATTTAGGGAATGATATCATTTGATATCTCTGTGTTGGGGTAACACTTATGCTTATGGATTTACTGTCATATCCAAGCTGACACAGCACTGTCAACAGCCTTCAACTCTCAGCAGCTGAAGAACATAATTTAATACAGTATTTCTCTTCTCCACTCATAAAGGTTTTTCCCATTTTTAACAAAGTCCTTTTCACTGTAACTTTATACAGTTGTACAATTCCAGTTGTACAATCACTGGAAATGTGTTATTGTTATGTATAGTTAACAAAAACTTTATTACAGTATTGGATAAGATGTATTTTATTGTCCAGTATAATCAAGGAGTGGGACTTCCTCTTTCTGACACTCGTATCTGATGTAATGAAAGAGTGAAGCATGATTCAGGCTCCTCTCTCATTTGCAAGGTGTGATCTCTGTCTGGGTGACTCAGTTTCCCTGCTAACACCCAGAGACTTCCTCTAGAGATACCGGTTTACGAATGCAGCCATTGCTTGTGTCTGATGCCTTTTGTGCACAGCTAACAAATGCAGTGCTGTTATTTTCAGTGGACAGTGGTTAAAGAAATCCTGGCTGCTTAAATCTGAAGTGAAAATAAACCTGGTGGAACTTGTATTTCTTGTGTCCAATTTTAGGCAGGGGTGCCAGGGTGATCTGGTATCTGCTGTTTACTTGGAGTCAGTGCTGTGAGAAATTACTAGCTTAAGCTGAGAATTAGTGCGTCCATGCCTTTATAAATGAAAATTAGCTGACTAATAGGGACAATACATGAAACACACCAGAGAGAAAACAGTAGATTATTTTGTATTATGTATCTAGTATCTCTTAAAAATTGTGTATTTGGAGAAATTGAGAAATTGATTCCTTAAGAAACTTTTGTTTGAAAGAGTTATAATAAACTTTTTTTCTACTATATAAACAATGATTCCTTAAACTGAACTCCATTATTTGTGTAAAACGTACCTTTTTTGCTACTTCAGAATTGGGTTCAAAATTCAGTTCCAGTTGCTGTCTTCTCACATTTCAGTAGTTTCAGTAGTTAGGGCAGTTTTGGCAGCACTTATTTCTAATTTAGATGCAAATGCTTAATCGTGGGAGTTGGTCTTATGTACTTATTAGCCACAGAGGAACATCAAAAAATACCTTTGAAAAAGTTAGAACAGGAAACGTTGCTTAAGAAATGGAGATTTTAGTGATTCATATTTCTGTGATTACGAGATTATTAAATGTTGACTGTAATGGCTTGATTAGGGCATCATTAGTGATTGTGCACCTGAAAAGAATTGTGCATATATACAAAATGGAAAAAGACACTTATAACTTACTTTAATTACTGTAAGGGCAGCTCTTGAAAACATGTTCATAAATTCTGTAATTAAAGTGTTTTGTCTTTTCAGAGATCGACCTACATGTTCAAAAGGAAGAATACATTTTTAACTGCTTTGGAAAGTTTGATGAGGCAAATAGTGAAAGCTATACTGAAATATTCTCTTATTGTTAATTTAGTAGTTTTATTTACTGTACAGTATGAGCATATTTTATTATATTTATTGACTTAAATCATTCAGTTATTCTTAGGAATGAATTTTGAGTAAATAGGCTTTACCTTCTTTTATCAGTAAAAGCAAATGGAAAATATTATTTAGAGATGTGATGGAGACATAACACTAGACTGTGTGTGTGCATGTGTGTATGTGCGCATGTGTGTGTGTGTGTCTGTGTATATGTGTGTGTGTGTGCATCTGCACAATGCCAGGCAATGGACTATGTTCAGACATGTCCTTACTGTAATAAGACACATGACCCATGGCTGGCTTACTGATGTTTACGTGGTCACAGAGATGAGCTCCTCTATATTTAGCACAGAGCAGTGTGAGCCTGACCACAGCAGTCACTTTGTGCTAGAGTGCTCAGAGAGATACACACGCATCACTCTCAATCTATAGTGGAAAGGACATTACAGCTGGTAAGCTTTTCAAGAAGCAGGCTTTTTCTTGTTCTCTCTTTACTGTTTTACCTCAGAGAAACTGTGTGTTCAGGACCGTGTTCGTGATGAAGCGTGGGAAATACCTGGCACAGAATCCGTTACTGAAAATAAGGGTGTGAAAAAGTTAGGTGTTATAAATTTACTGCACCTTTGCTTTCTGAATGATTGCTTCATGAAGTGGTATCAGGTTTTTGACTATTAGTACCGGGATTGGCTTCAGATAACAAGTTATTTGAACATAAGCTTTAAACTTAATTTATATTTGCTGCATGTATAATATTTGTGATAAATACAGAGAATACTTGACATGTTTGCTGTGAAATCTTGTGACCTAATAATAGAAATCTAAGGGCAGTTGAATTGTCAAAAAATGTTTATTAGCAGCCTTGTGATGTGAATTCATGCATGAGAGAACAGTAAAGTAAGAAAAATGCTTTGCTCAGAATTTTGTGGCTTCTGTGAGATCAAGTGGAAATCGAGGCACTTTATGCTACATTGGTTAAAAGTAGTCTGAAAGGATGAAATATTCACTTTTAGAGCTTAATTTTCCTTAAACAGAAGAAGACATTAAAACATCCTCTGAATTATTTATTTATTTATTTATTGCACATAATGAATGCCCCAGCAACTACCTGTAGACATCCAAAGTGAACTGAGTTTTGTATAAACAGATGTCAATATGCTGGTCCTTTAATACTCACACATGCACTACTGGTTGAATGTCTTTGGATTATTCCTTTAATGTTCAGTACAGACTTCTGGTTCTGGACATATTTCAGCCTGATGATATGTTTAGACTTCTGATTTGTGCTGGCATGCGAATGTTTTTTCAAGTAGATAAAAAAAAAATGCAATTCTTTAAGTCTGGATAAAATGGTCTGCCTTGTTCAATAACCTTTATTTTTTATTTTTTTTTAGGACTTTTATGAATACCGGTAAGCAACAGAAGCCAGTGCTTACAGGCCAAAGGTTTAAGACTAGGAAAAGGGGTGAGTGTCCATTTTCAGCACTGTCCAGCTCCATTGTCATACGCTACAGTGATTTAGCTCGATTAAATAGCTTTTTTTTGTCTTCAAGGCTGTTTAAGAATTACTTCCAAAATGACATTTATCCAAGTTTCTTTGGGCTCTTATCCATGTTAGTGCACACACACGCATACACACTCCCCTACGGTATTCATCTGCTGCAGTCTTTCACTCACTGTTGCAAAAGTCCCTGTAACAGCTCTCTGCCTTCCATTAATAGCCTGTTTGTGTCTGCTCTTACACAACACTAAACTGTGTACAGGCCCCATACCACCCCACTACTGCTGCTTATTTTTCAACCTGAAAAACACACACATACACACACACACACTCACACACATACAGATCAGGAGCAGCAGAATTGAAGCTGCCCACACTGGATCAGATGCAGGACTTTTCAAACAGGCTTTACATGATTTAAATAAATTAGAGTTAGATGGCTGTGACTGCAGCACAATGCTTTAAAAACAAATGCTCATGGAAAAAATGTTTCATCTTGAGCCTAGCTTGGCCTACAAAATGTTCCACAGGGAGCTGTGACTGCCAAATGTGAGGGTGTTTTTTAACCCAGAACACTGGTGTCACACTTCAAAGCCTTGCTCTGTAGGTGCTATTGAGTGTTCAGAAGTGGGGTGTCATTGTCACTGCCACAGCCAGACTGTTAGTGTGTACTTCCACTCATGTAGTCTGATTTATTTGTGAACTATGTACAGTAATGATGGACTGTAATTAACCTATAAATCTCATTAAAAACTGCAGTATCCATTCTCAAATGCTCACGGTGATGCACAACTTTTAGTTATACAGAAGAGAAATGTCTTTAGTAACCACTTAATTAAAAAGTAATATGTGCCAGTCCGTACTAGTATGTACCCGTCTCCCGGCTGGCTTGGTTCTTATTACTTATTACTTATTATTCTTCTGGTTATTGCAGATGAAAAGGAGAAGTTCGAGCCCACGGTTTTCAGAGATACAATTATTCAGGGCCTCAACGACGCTGGGGGTGATCTTGATGCTGTAGCCAAGTTTTTGGATGTCACCGGTTCGAGATTGGACTATCGTCGCTATGCTGACACTCTGTTTGACATCCTCATTGCTGGGAGCATGCTTGGTATGAACTATGAAAGCAAAATGTTAGTTAAAATATTTTAAATAGCTTTTTCTACATTTAATTATATATATATATATATATATATATATATATATATATATATATATATATATATATATATATATATATAGATATAGATATAGATATATAGATATAGATATAGATATATAGGCTGGAGTTATGCTTAGAATCACGATCAAGAGCAAAGGTGCATTGATGGGGTTTAATTTGCGGTTTGTATAAAGTTGCACTCATCAAAGGAACAAGTATGAAATCTGCCTTGAAACATGTCAGGGAAAGTGAGTAACATTGAGTAGAAATACAATTAAATGTAAATGCACATACAATAGATATGCAATTACTTTCAACAATTTGTTGCTATGGCCAGATTGTCAACCCCACATTCAATTAAATAAACCCAAATAACAAATACTTTTTGTTTCACACATTCATTTTTTAAGCCTTGTCTGTTCACTTATGTGTTATTTATAGCCGTGACCATTTCTCTAAATTATTGCACAGTGACCTAGAAAGTGTCTTATTAAAACAATTAATACCAATTCTATCTCTATATACTGTATAGGCAAAAGTGTGTAGAAATCTTGGAAGGTCACAGTTGTATAGGATGGTTTTCAATACTGTAGCTTTACAGTTGCCATTTCCTGTAACTAAGAAGCCCAAACCAGTTCCTGCATGGCAAAGCCATTTAAATGAACACACTGTTTGCATAATTTGGAGTGGAAGAACTTTGTCACGTCAACTGACATATATCTTTTGGCCATATAATGTATGTTGCTTACATACTGCATGTGGTGTTGGTGTAAAGTTGCTGTGTTTTTTCTCTCTTGTTGACATCATCACTGTAGGGTTTACTGATCCAAGCAATGTACAGTCATGCAAACCAATACACCATTAACCTCTAACATCTGATTGCTTTCCAGCCCCTGGGGGAACACGCATTGATGATGGGGACAAGACCAAGGTGACTGTCCACTGTGTGTTCACTACAGAGGAAAATCACATTGCTGTTCGCAGCTATGCTCAGGTAATGCTTGGTCATGCTAAGCTGTTGTATCCCTGACTCCACCTTTCTGTACGGTAAGAGCAGAAAAGCAGTCATACTGTGTCACTTTAAATGGTCAGAGGTACAGATCTCCTTAACACTCCCTGTATTATGTTTTATACATTAATCCTGAAAATCTTTATTATTAATGTAAACTAACACTTAACTGGCTGGAAATGACATTTGACATTGACAAAAATGACATTTTCTTTTCATTTTGTTTATGCACATATTGTCAGGTTTTCAATAAACTTATCAGGAGATACAAATATCTGGAGAAGGCTTTTGAGGAGGAAATAAAAAAGGTACTTTCATTGTACTGTACTTATTCCAACAGATGGTGTTTATACTGTGTTGAGGTAAAATAGTTCTTCTTGCATTTTTCATCAGAATCAGTATAAATACTGCTATGGTATAAGAGCTCGGTGCTGTTTATCAGGATGAGTCACTGTTGTCTCTGTTGCTTCCTCTTATATCTCTTCTGACACGCTCTAATTATATGTTTGCACTTTAATTATGAAAGTGACCACATCTGAACGATCATTTTATTTTTTCAGAGCTTTGCTGATTAATAAGAATATTATACTGAGATCAGAACACATTAATGCTTATTATACAGTACTGTGTAGCCGTCATCGTATTATCCCATTAGTCTTTATTTTCTACTTCAAATTGATTTTTGGATAAGCTGCAAGCTGACTCATGATACTGAATCAGACAACTGGCCGTTTCAACATGTGAGCCTAGATATTTCATAATAAGGTGTACCTGAGGTATAATAACCAAACCATGTAATTGTGGAGCTTTGAAACTGTAGTTAATAAATACTCATTATGTCAAAGTTTCTGGATGCTTTATAATTAAGAAGTTAAATATTCAGTGTTTTTTTTTTTTTGTATAATATAGATGTGTGGATCTACGCGTGGATATGGATAGGCAATGATGTGGAACAAAGCAAATTAGTGTTTTGTTGTTTTCTTTCTTTCTTTTTTTTGTTTAACATGAACTCTTTCTGTTTGTTACTGTTTCTTCTGGACAGCTGCTTCTCTTTCTGAAAGCCTTCACTGAGTCCGAGCAGGCGAAACTTGCCATGATGACTGGCGTCCTGCTGGCCACTGGCACACTGCCACCTGCCATCCTTACCAGCCTTTTCAGTGATAACATAGTGAAAGAAGGTTTGTGGAAAATGTTATATATTAGGCTTGAAAAGATTCCACATTTGATTTGACATTAGTTAATCTTCAATAACCACTCAAGTGTTTTTCAGTCGCTGAGCATTTTATAAGATACGATCAGATAAGATAAGATATACCTTTATTCATCCCCCAACAGGGACATTTCTTTATTACAGCAGCAAAGAAAAAGAAATATGTATACAAAAATAAAGACATAATATAGTATACACACAACACAATGTATAACATACAAAGAAGAAAAAAGAGACCACGAGTAAGTAGTTACACTAACAGTCATATTGCACACAGGTAATATTGCACGGTTTTAAAATTTCTGTTATTGCAAATGTGTTGTTTAAAATACTTTGTTATTGTTATTATTGCAGTTAAACAGTAATAAAGTGTGTAATTTTGGTGACTGGTTCACTGGGAGCAGCTTTGATTGTAAAGTCTAATAGCAGCAGGTAGAAAAGACCAGCTGTATCGCTCCTTCAGACATTTAGGATGTAACAGTCTGTCACTGAAGGAGCTGCTCAGAGATGAAACCGTATCATACAGGGGGTGAGAGTCATTCTGCAGCAATGATGATAGTTTTGCTACCATCCTCCTTTCCCCCACCTCCTGTACAGTGTCCAGAGGAATCCACAGGACTGAGCTGACCTTCCTGATCAGCTGGTCCAGTCTCTTCCTTTCTGCAGTAGAGATGCTGCAGCATACCTCACCATAGAATATGGCTGAGGCCACCACAGAGTCAAATAAATGATTAAGAACTCCTGTACATCAAAACATTCAAGCAATTATTTAATCAGCCACTTGTGTTGCAGCAGTGCAGTGCATAAATTCATGTAGATACAGGCCTCGGGTATTTTTCACATCAACCATCAGAATTGGGGAAAATGGGATCTTATTGTACATGTGTACATGTGTACATTCTCTCATGGCCACAATTTACCCCTCTTCTAACAATTATTTCCAGCATGTTAATGTACCATGTCAAAGTTGCCTCAAAATAAAAATAAAATTTTCTGCCAAGCGAAAAAACATTTGTGAAGTTCTCATACTGTCATTAAAACAGATGTATAGAAATCCCTGTAGTGATAGGATACTTTGCATGAGTGTGCTAGCTAAGCAATACTTACATCTTACATTTATAGGTTTAAATTGTTTATAATTTGATATACATGTCTATTTTTGTGACTATTCATTGCCAGTAAAAGTTATTTGGAATTGTACACCATATAAATTATACTGTAGTATTTGTGGAATCATCCTTCTATATTTGTGGGAATTTGATTGTTTCACTTAGTTTCCCATTTATCTTATTATACAGGAATCGCTGCTTCCTTTGCAGTGAAGCTGTTCAAGGCATGGATCGCTGAGAAAGATGCCAATGCCCTGACTTCAGCCCTGAGAAAGGCCAGCCTGGATAAGAAACTTCTTGTATGTTTGTGTGTGGAAAAACACCTGCGGTTTAATAATAGATGATATTTAATATTGTAAACATGTTAAATTTGAGATGATCATCAGATCTGAGGGTGTTTGCTCTAAACTTTCATGACCTTGAGAACTGGACATGGTAAACAGAAAATACAGGATAATCTTACAGCTCATGACTTTGTTTTTGCATTTATTAATACATTTTAAAGTAATAAATAAGTTATTTAAACCTGGTATTTATTAACTCACATTTATACATCTAAGGTCACATTTATTCCATCTGCTCAGGAACTGTTTCCTGCCAACAAGCAAAATGTGGAGCACTTCTCCATGTACTTTAATGAAGCTGGGCTGAAGGAGCTGTCGGAATACTTGCGTGTGCAGCAGTCTTTGGGCACTCGCAAAGAGCTGCAGAAAGAACTGCAAGAGCGTCTGTCTCAAGAGTGTCCCATCAGTGAGGTGCGCATGCTTCCACATTTATACACTTACCCCTAAAGTCATCATTCATTTGGATGTATTTTAACATTGGTAACTTCCTATTTACTTCGAAGTCTTGGTTCTGATTGGTCAGATCATGTTGATTAACTGCTGATCAGCAGCTGACAATATTTTTCGTTGCAAGACTGTAAAGGTCTAAAGATGTTTATTTGGCATTTTGCTAGTGTTTATATTTACTACATTAGAGACAAACCTGTTTTGCAGATAACCTTAAGTTTAAAAATAAATGTAACTATAAATGGATAAAAAATATGAATATCTTTGTTTATTAATTAGTAAATTGGACTGACTCTAAAACTGTTGTGCAACAAACCACCCTGCCGTTGATCATTTTCCTTCAACAGCACAATCTACAGTATTGACTTTTATTCTCTCTATCATATATTTTTAAATGTATACATTTACTAAAAGATGAGTCTACAGATTAAAAAATCATGTTTCATCTTTGACCTCATATCAGAGTCAGAAACACAGCTGTCAGAAAGCCTATTGAAAAAGAAGTAACCCAACTTTGTTTTGCTGGACCCAACAAACACCATCCTGCTAAACGCTCACTTTGCTCATCAGGATGCACCATTGTCCAGTGTTAGTGTTTAAAACTATATATTAAACTGTTTGGTAACAGCATTGCTTCTCCTGATATGCATCTCAACAGAAAATGCAATCAAAACAATCAAAAACTTTGTTTTTTCCTTTTAAAAATATTGAAAGATATAAAAAAAATACCTTTTTAAGTGTGCATGAGTATTGACGAGATGTCCATGTCATGTTCAGATTGTGGTGTATGTTAAGGAGGAAATGAAGAGGAATGCTCTGCAAGAGCAGGCTGTAATTGGCTTACTCTGGTCCTGCCTTATGAATGCTGTGGAGTGGAACAAGAAAGAAGAGCTGGTTACTGAGCAGGCCCTCAAACACCTAAAGGTATGTAGGTTTCTGAGGTGTTCTCCTCAATCGTATTAAATACATTTTGCCATCCTACTGCAGTGACTGTGATACTAATGTACATGTCCCTGATTGTAGGAAGGTAGTTGTTTAGGAGAGCTAAACAATTTATTCAGACTGTAGTTGTTGACTTTCATAGTATATTAGTTTTCTGGACAGTTCAGACTGCTCATAAAACTTAAATCCTGAGCAAAACTGCAGAGTACTTTCAACTCTTTTCAGTCTTATGAATCTATTCTGCTATTTCATAATTGTATTCATTAGCCTTCATTAGTCACCCTGATGTCTCACTTTTTTGTTTAGCACTATGCTCCACTGCTGGCTGTGTTCAGTACTCAGGGTCAATCTGAACTGGTCTTGCTACTGAAGATTCAGGAGTATTGCTATGACAACATCCACTTCATGAAATCCTTCTCCAAGATAGTGGTGCTGTTCTACAAAGGTACAGTACAAAATCTCACTTGCTGTGTTACGGTATGTAGATACCAATAGCTTGGGAGGAAATAAAACTTGCTTAATTTACCCCTTACAATGAATGTAACTGATCAACAAAAGGCGTGTGTGTTTTGTCCAACCAAATATATTTTGTCCCTAAATTATATACTTACTTCAAATAAAAATGTTATTTAAACCCATCTCTAAATAACCTGTTTGTATTTACAATAAACATTTTCAGTGAAGCAGCTGCTAAATATATGTATATAAGTATGATTTTTCAAGTCATTTATAGAGTGCCTAGACACTCAGGAATAATAAAGAATGCCTAAATATAATAATATATAATAACTTCTAAGAAAGATTTTGTGTGAGGTCAATTACTCATTAGCTTTTCATTGAGCTATGATGCTAATAATAAAATACCAACCCCTTCCCCGGACACCAAACACATCTCAGCAGATTTACTACATTTCAGGCATTGTATAAATTAGATTTTTCCAATGGTCTTCATGTGACTGTGAGCCCTTTTCTGTTGTTAGCTGACGTCCTTAGCGAGGAAGCCATTTTAAAATGGTACAAAGATGCCCATTCTGCCAAAGGGAAAAGTGTCTTTCTGGAGCAGATGAAGAAATTTGTGGAGTGGCTTCAGAATGCAGAGGAAGGTACGCAGGTTTTACAGAGATGTTGGAAAAAGTATAAACTATGCTTCATTCTCATTGTTGCTTTGCTGCATATATAGCATACTAGCCACTGCTGAAGTAAAGTCATTAAGTGTGTATGGCACTCTCTCTGGCAGAGTCTGAATCTGAGAGAGAAGATTAAATATTCGGGATGTCTGAAGATCACTGCACACTGCTCTCTGAGGCCAGCCTGATAATACACTGTAGTAGGAAGACTCCTAGACACTCAAGCACAACTGGTGGAAAAGCCATACATAACCTTTTAATAAGACATATATTCTTTACTAATGCTTTTCAGGCAGTTTGTGAATCAGCTTCTCAATTATTGTATTGAACAAACCGACATGTATGTATGACTGATTTTTATTAATAAAATGGTTTTATATGCACCATCTCTTGTTGAATTGTCACTTAAACATCTGAAATCTTAATCCTGAAAGCCTAATTTCACTTTTTACTGATGTGGGGTGATTAGAGGTTTGTAGCCCCCCCCCCCCCCCCCCCCCCCCCAAAAAAAAAAAACAAAAAAAAAAAAAAAAAAAAAAAAAACTGTAATGCAATGAAGATGCTGAAGTATTTATTGTAATTGTTTTCACCCAATAAAGTAACCTTTTTAAAACCAAAATGCTTTAGTGGCATAAATCAAGCACTATATTTTTATATATAATATGTTGTTGCACTGCGTAGGTGATGAGGCTTCCAGTATAGCCTTCGCTTAGGATTTTTTGTTTAAAAGAGTAATAATAATAAAAAAAAATAAATACATAAAAAATGTATTAATAATAATAATAATAATAATAATAATAATAATAATACATTCACACTTTATGAGTAATGATTACATTGTTATAACAAATATCTGTACCTAAAAATAACCCTTTAGCAAATGTTCCTTGTCAGTTACATAATCAATTATAATATACTCAGAATATTATAAAATTTCCAAAAAAAATATCAAACAATGGGGAATTTATGTGTTACGTGTCGGATACTGCTCTCTGATTGGTGGAAGGCGTGCTGTACTGGATACTGCTTCCTGAATGGTGGAGAGCGTGCTATGACGGCTGCTGCTCTCTGATTGGTGGAGTCTCTTCTGTCCCGGGTGCAGTGTATTCGATATCGCTGCTGCTCTCTGATTGGTGGACATTTTTTGCGGTTCCTGCTGCTGCTCTCTGATTGGTGGACGTTTCGGTGGTTCCGGCTGTAGTTGGCGCGAACGTGTACAGCAGCCAGAGACAAAGAGCATCTTGCACTCGTCAATGTGGAAGCTCCGTTGGTGGTGATCGGTTATCTGTAGGTGTATAATTATTACTCACTGATTCGGCATGGCAGATAAAGAAGGTAAGCGCTGTTTAACGAGACTAAAATTCCGGCTTTATTAGCTACTTCAACACCAAAGCTAATGTTGCTAATTGTTAGCATTTGCGTATCAACACAGGCCTCGCGCGTCCCGCCATATTACTAGCTAACGTCGTTATAAACAAAGCTGCTGTGCGTTTTAACTTTTTATAAACTATTTCATTTGCAGACGTGTTCTGTCTTGTGTTAGACTCTGAATTAGGCCAGAAATGAAAGTTACACTGCTGTAAATAGTTGACAGCTCGGGCTGGTTGGTGAAGTTAGCTTTTGAATGAATTAGCATGCTAGTCTTAGTACAGTTATGGCTTATAAGAATGGCTTGTAATTCTCTAAGGTATATAGATGTAGATTGTTTAGTGTATGAGGTGCAAGTTTGGTCGTTCACATGTCACTCAATAAGTGGCTGATTTTTCCATTTGGTGTGTTGCAGCTGCTTTTGATGATGCGGTTGAGGAGCGGGTGATCAATGAGGAGTACAAGATATGGAAGAAAAACACGCCGTTCCTCTACGACCTGGTGATGACCCACGCACTCGAGTGGCCGAGTCTCACCGCGCAGTGGCTCCCTGATGTCACCAGGTAGTCCATCACATTCCCATCTGAAGCACAGGGTCACGGAGTTGTCCATCACATTCCCATCTGAAACACAGGGTCACCGAGTTGTCCATCACTTTCCCATCTGAAGCACAGGGTCACCGAGTTGTCCATCACTTTCCCATCTGGAGCACAGGGTCACCGAGTTGTCTATCATGTTCCCATCTGAAACACAGGGTCACCAAGTAGTCCATCACTTTCCCATCTGAAGCACAGGGTCACTGAGTTGTCTATCACATTCCCATCTGAAGTACAGGGTCACCAGGTAGTCCATCACATCAGTTTTCAAGTACTGGTCCTTTAAATGTTTACTGTGCAGTTTTCTTATGTAAAGTGTTTTATGCATGTATAATAGAATGGACAAAACCTGTGCTTAAGATGAATTACAAACAAACTGAGGAATTCAGGGGAAACGTCATCCTTTTTCTGAACAGAATTTTTTTTTTACGAATTTGGTCTTTGTTGCATCTGCTTTAGAATTAATAAATATTGTGTGCTGTACCCTGCAGGCCTGAGGGGAAAGACTACAGTGTCCATCGGCTGGTTCTCGGCACCCACACCTCTGATGAGCAAAACCACCTGGTCATTGCCAGTGTTCAGCTGCCAAATGATGATACCCAGTTTGATGCCTCACATTACGACAGTGAAAAAGGAGGTAAGAGTGTTTATGTAATTTGGTGATAAGCTACTAGGTATTTGATAAGCATGGGCATGTGTATAGCATACCTTCATGTTGTTTTATAAAGACTGTCTTGTTTGATTTCAGAGTTTGGTGGCTTTGGATCAGTGAGTGGCAAGATTGAGATTGAGATCAAGATTAACCATGAAGGAGAAGTGAACCGTGCCCGCTACATGCCTCAAAACCCCTGCATCATTGCCACCAAGACTCCAACCAGTGATGTGCTGGTCTTTGATTACACCAAACACCCATCCAAACCAGGTAAGAACATCTTTCACTGATGTCAAAGTCTGTTAAAATGCAAATCATTTTTTTATTATTTTGTAGCTTTTTGAAAAAGTTTCTTGGTGTTATACAAATTATTAAAAGGTGAGACATTATCAGGGGAGGATAGTGTGTTTAAATATGAGGTCTCTAATAGGCAAAGAAGAACAGTAATCTGTTTGCCTTTCGTTCCAACTACTTTAATGATGAAAGCAAAAGTGGGTGCTTTTCAGGAGTTTCCCATATTGCTATAGCAACTTATGAATATTTTTTTAAGTGGGTATTGATCTGAATCACCCTGTAAACCCCGAAATTGTATCCGTACCCTTGTTCCTGTTCAGAATTGAAGGGAAATTTTTTGCTCCATTTTTTTTTTATTTTTTTGGTGTGAAAGTTGTTCAGTCACAGGTGCAAATGGGAACAAGCAACTGATATATAAAAAAGAAAACATAAGAGATGTTTGCTATTATGATATAAAAGGGACAGGATGGTGTGGAAGAGTTTCTCTATATATTTGCTTATTAAGGTCAGCTGGGTGAGTGATTCAAGGTCATTGCTTGGCCAAACCTTTTTTTTCTCTCTCTCCATAGACTGGACAACAAATTAAACACTACACCATACTGCATTTATTTAATCTACACCTAAATAGTAAGTCACTAGTCCCACCACTGGTGTCAGTTACTAGTTAGACGTGTTGCTTGGGACACTTTGCTAGTATTCAGTCTGTATGTGCATGCCTACAGAGGGGAGATTCGTCTGTGCAGTGGAGGAACTGCTTATGTACAGTTTGTTCTTGAACTGTTATTCCATATGTAGCCTGAAATCTTGGGTGCTGAAGCTTTGTCTGTCATTGCCCATTCCCTGTAGACCCCTCTGGAGAATGCACTCCTGACCTGCGATTGAGAGGACATCAGAAAGAGGGCTATGGTCTGTCTTGGAACCCCAACTTAAGTGGCTGCCTCCTCAGTGCCTCTGATGATCATGTAAGATGCAACATTCCTGTTTTCACATTATCACTGCTAAATATACTGTCTGTCAGATCAATGCATTGTAAAATCTGTACACACAGCAATGGCCTTATGATGTTCTCTCTTATGTTGTCAGACGATCTGTCTGTGGGACATCAGCACAGTACCCAAGGAAGGGAAAATAGTTGATGCTAAGACCATTTTCACTGGTCACACTGCTGTGGTGGAGGATGTGTCCTGGCACCTTCTGCATGAATCTCTCTTTGGATCAGTAGCAGATGACCAGAAACTGATGATGTAAGTTAGTTTAGATTATTTAAGCATAAAGGCACCTGGGCCTTTAAAGCCTCTAAAAATATCTGGGTAGAATTATTCAAAGATAAATGCAAGTGCTCACAAATGAGAGATTTAATTGCCTTGCCACTGATCACTCTGAAAGCTATTTTAGCCAACTGTTATACCACCCGTATATGCATCCCTCTCGCAGTCGCATTGAAAATCAAAACCATTTAAAAACAGATTTTTAAGAATGTGGTCTTTCATATTGCTAAAATATGTTCAGCATGATCTTGTGCCCGCATTAATGTAAATTAAAAGTGCTATGCAAAGCCAGAGGTACAAAGCAATCTGGTATTTATCTGGAATAACTGGAAACCAGGGGAAAAAAGGACATTCTGTTACAAGTCAATGTGCATATCGTATGTGGTGTAGAAATCGCATTTAATTAACAGTTGCACATCTGACTGCAAGTGTAAATGCTTTTCATTAAAACTCTTAGTAGGTGTAGTCAACACAGCTATATACGCTTCTGGAAGAACTAGAACTTTTACAAAAGATGTTTGTTAGTGTTTGGTAATTAAAAGCTATTTACGTTTTCTGTTTCAGTTGGGATACACGCTCTAACAACACATCCAAGCCCAGTCATGCAGTAGATGCACACACTGCAGAGGTCAATTGCCTCTCATTCAATCCTTACAGTGAGTTCATCCTGGCTACTGGATCTGCTGACAAGGTAGGAGCAATAGTTGAAGAGCCTTAATCTTGTCTCTCGTAAAGAATATTTTATAATTTCTTTCCTTCTTTATTCTTATCTAGAATGTTTTTTTTTTTTTTTTTATCTCACTATAAACTTTTTTTTAATAGACTGTTGCCTTGTGGGATCTCAGGAACCTTAAGTTGAAGCTGCATTCCTTTGAGTCACACAAAGATGAAATATTCCAGGTATGGGAATAGCTATAAAAATGACTTGTCATTAAGGTGACTTGATTAATCTTGAATGCAAATTTTCCTGATCTTTTAATGTTGCTTACAGGTTCAGTGGTCACCTCATAATGAGACCATCCTGGCCTCTAGTGGAACAGACAGACGTCTCAATGTTTGGGATCTCAGGTGACCATTTACTTTTTACTCTATTCCTGAGTTCTCAAAGAACAAAAATAATTTTGCTATAATCATTACATTCTGATACTGAACCTTTATTTATTTTATTTTTGTGGGTAGTAAAATTGGTGAGGAGCAGTCACCAGAAGATGCAGAAGACGGACCTCCTGAATTACTGGTGAGAAGCATTATATTGTCATTGATTAGTTATACAGCCATGTACAGATCTGTATATGTATTTGCATGTGTCTTTTATATATCGATTAAATAATTATGTTTTTCTTCTGTCAGTTCATCCATGGTGGGCACACAGCAAAGATCTCAGACTTCTCCTGGAACCCCAATGAGCCCTGGGTGATCTGCTCTGTGTCTGAGGACAACATCATGCAAGTCTGGCAGATGGTAAGTCAATATGTTCCGCACATTAAGCTGTTCTGAAAGCTAGAGTAAAATGGTTCTGTTAAGATTTACAACTAAACCAAAATGCACTGAAGCAATGGTTAAGATAAACCAGTCAGGCTGATGAATAATCAGTGTGTGGTATTTAGGTCATCTGTTTATGTAAGAGATGTTCATTTGAATGGACGGTGCTTAGTAATGTGCTGCATAAGATACAGATTTTATCATGTCTATAAAAACGGGTACAATCCCTGATCCCATTTTTCACTGTTATTCTGCAGGCAGAGAACATCTACAATGATGAGGACCCTGAAGGAGCAGCAGACACAGAGGTCCAGGGATAAAAAAACATTGTAGAACTTTGAGCATCCACCACACCTCACTGTCTCACATGACCATGCTCTTTCCAGTTTTCTGAAGTGGTGAACTGCATTGGTTGCATCTTCAGCCACTCTCATAATACTCAAAATGAAGTTTCTTGAGAGAAAGAGAAGAAATGAATTAATTTTCTCTTTAATATGAAAAGTGTATTTTTCTAAGAGAAATTGGTTGCTCTTAATTTTCAATACGGCTTATTAAGCTCCCATCCTGTCTTTTACTTCTAATGTTTATCCCGTAGCCTTTACATTCTAAGGGCTTGTCTTGGCTAAAAGGATGTAAAATTGAACTCAAATGATGCTTATGCCCACATACCTATTTACCATAGTCAAATTGTGGTGGATGTCAGTAGGTTACTTATTTTAGATTTATTTTTACATGGCTGAAATTCGAGTCATTCAAGCAAATGTTATCAAGGGTCCACATGGTGGCTTGTGTACTCTTCATTTTGTACTTTTCCTCAACAATGGTCTGTCACGTTATTGTCTTTAATATTCTAAATCATTTTGTGTTTTTCAGTCTCTTTCTTTATGTCCACACTGTTGTACAGAACATTGAGAATAAACTGTTTTTCATTGAAATGATTCAGCCATAATAATGATTATACCCTTTGGCTCAAGCATTTTGATTTATTTAAGTATGTTCACACTGATTCAAAATAAAGCGCTTCAACTCTTATTATTGAGGCTTATCTAAACCTGTTCAGCGTCATTCAGACAGCATGTTCTCATCGTTCTTCCATTATGCCCTAATATGTCCATCTTCTCTCGTGTCTCGTCTTGTTTGGTGCCTTTAAAGACAAGTCACTGGCACTTAGACTCTTGTGTATAAAGCTTTATTTCCTCCACTCTGACTCACATCCCTATCAACACTGCAAATAAGTCTAGAAAGCTCTGAGCTGTTTAAGTAGGCAGATTAAAGATTAAAATCTGCGCAGTCTCCATCGCACGTTCCTTGCTGTTGTGACATTGCAGAGAGGCTGAGTGGTGCTGGTACATTACATGTTAACATCTGCCAGCTTTGGAAAATTTATAAAGGGCAACCACATGCATGTTTATGCTATTAAAATTGTGGCAGTGCAATGAGATTATTTACATTTAAGAATTAAGCAATCAGACAATCCCTGCAGAAACACCAAGAAGAACTTCTGTCACTACCAAACTGCAACGTTAGGCCACATTTGTCTTTGTCAATCAGGTTTTTTCTTCCATCAGTAGGATGTCCTGTGGAGGTTGTCCCTCTAAGCTTTCCCTGTATAATTAAAAATACAACATTTATCTGGTAATTTGTCTTATTATTTTGTAAATATATTCATTTTCATGGACAATAACACTTGCCTATAGAAATATAGCTGCTTGGCCAGACTTCTCTTAAGTTCCTCCATGTCTTTTATTTTATTAATCTGTATCTGAAGTTCAGTTTTTAGTTCTCGGTTGCTCTCCTCTAGGCGGTCTATTGTTTCCTGTGAAAAAAAGAAATGGCTTTATTACATTATATCTGGCAACTATCGTTCAGGATCAGTTATATGCAATAATATGCGTCACAACATCGATAATTAGACATTCAAAATGATGTGTACAGACTTTACATACACGGTATTGTTCCACATTCTCCTTTCTCTGCTTCTCCATGAGATAAATGCGCTCCTCCAGGCGATTCCTCTCTAGTCCCAGCCTCTGTTCTTCCTCTTTCAGGGGTCCCAACTGGGTTTTCAGCTCTTGGCACTGCTCCCTGTACTTTATTAAAGCATCAGCGCTACTTTGCCGTCTCTTTAGTAAGGCTACCAGCTTGGGCTCGTAAAACTCCTCCAGTGCTTTGATTCCGCCCTGCAAGTACTGCTGTAGGTCGAGGGATGCACGTCGGCCTTGAGACAGGTACGAGTGGGTCTTGTCCTTGCTGGATTCCTGGGCCATGTTATTTATCTGATTTTGTAGGGTCTGCACTTGGCTTTGGTGTTCAGAATGAAGCTGATCAATGACTTCAATCAACGTCTCAACAAAGGCCTTCATCTCCTCCTGATTGAAGAGGACAATGCAGCATTAGAAAGTTTACTCAGATTGGAGCAATGAAGAAAAAAACATTTAGTGTACTGCAGTTCTGTGGACGGAAATTGTTTCTCTGATGATTAGAGAGGTCAATGAAGAATGTTTTGATTGGTTTGAACTGAAAGAAACAGTATAGAGCCACAAAAACTACTCTGTACAATTGTGTTGAGCAGAAAAGCATCTCCTCAAACCTTGAGGTGGATGGACTACAACTGCAGAAGTCCACATCAGGTGGTATCGGGCACAGGCTTATGAATACTGGACAGTTTGAAATAAAGCCTGATCTGATGAATCTCAGTTTCTGCTGAAGCACACAGATGATAGGGTCGCAATTTGGCACAAACAACATGAGGCCTTTGGACGCAACCTGCTTTGTGTGAACAGTAAAGGCTAGTGGAGGTGGTGTAATGGTTTGGGGACCATTTGCATCACTTCATGGCCATAATTTGCCCATCCACTAATGGCTACTTCCAGAATGATAATGCACCATTTCACAAAGCAAAAGTCATCTCAAACTGGTTTTATAAACATCACAAGTGTTCATAAACAATTCACTGTTCTTCAGTGGTCTTCCCAGTCACTGGATTGAATAGAGTACCTTTGGGATATGGTAGCTTGGCTTTGTTATGAGATTCACAGCATGAAACCCTACCCAAGTTTAGTATAGTGTTCCTAACAAAGTGATAGATAGATAGATAGATAGATAGATAGATAGATAGATAGATAGATAGATAGATAGATAGATAGATAGAGTGAGTGAGTGAGTGAGTGAGTGAGTGAGTGAGTGAGTGAGTGAGTGAGTGAGTGAGTGAGTTAGTTAGTTAGTTAGTTAGTTAGTTGTCCTATTTTTGTCCCATATTCCTAATATGAATGTTTACACTTGCAGATAGAGAGACAGACAGACACCAATTACACATCACTGTACCTGTTCTTCCTTCAGCTGCTCCACTTCTTTCTGATGTATGACCAAAGTCATCTGGCTCTGTGCACAGTCCCTGGCAGCAGCAAACAAGCGTCGTTTGAAGAGTCGCATCTCATTCAGCAGATTCTGTCTCTGCAGCATGGCCTTAGACAGGAGCTTATGGGCCTCCTCCAGCTCACTTCTCAAAGCATGGGCCTCCTCCTGCATGGGTTTCTCCAGCTCGAGAAGCTCCTGCACCAGCTCTTTTTTCATGCACTCTAGTCGGCTCACCTCCTCAATACAGCTCTCGAATGTTGTCCCCAGCTGCTTTAGCTCCATGGTTGCAGACAGCTCTGGTACAACAGTGCTGCCTTCAGGCTCAGCTACTGCCATAGATCCTGCTGTGTCTGAAATACAGTCTTCATACTCGGCACTATCCTTTAAACAACTGGTTACTAAAATGTTCTCTCTTTCTGAGAATAAAGATGGAAGAGTAGATTTGGTCTCATGAGTGCCTTCAAATGCATCTAGCTGTGCCAGCATCTGTCTCATAAGTACATTAAATTCAACTTGCAAGGTTTCCTGACATTTTTGTGAATAGGGCATGGAATCACCAGGAAGAGCAAGTGCAGCTTGGATCTCCTCCAAGCAATCTTCAAAGTAGTCATCTTCATCTTCCTCAATAAATAATGGATCATGTTTTTCCTTGGGCTCAGACAGAAACCCACTGTGTTCCTTCAAGCCAATGTCTTGTTCAGCCATTTTCAGTTTATTACCTGTGAATAAATATATTTTGCTCTGAATTACTGGCTAGGTTATAATTCTGTCATTTGCAGGTCAAATTTATTTACATTATAAATCCTAAACCTAAAGCATTTTTAATCAGTACATCTAAGAACTTTTTTGTATAAACCTAGAGAGGGTTTCCCAAATAAAATCCCTTTAGAGCACTATTCATTCTCCAAGGAAACTTTGAGGCATGTTAAACTTATGAGAAAACTTGATTTTTGACTCTTGGCAACCCTCCTTGTTTGGTTGTGGGTGATGAGAGAGATCTTGTTGAACAACCATAATGTTTGGATGCTTTGTGAGTTTTGGATAGCACTGTGTAATAAATGGACATGGAGGTAAGGCTGAGTGGAATTTAAGATCTGAGAGGCATGTGACACATTAAGTAGCAGCTGCACAAGCCTAATGAACAGCTGATAGATGATTAGCCTACAGACAAAAATACAGTACTGAACAAAGCTAGTATTGTGTGGTCCATTATCAGAATATACATCCATTTTTGGGGAGAGATAAAGAAGAGATGATGGATACTGAAGTTTTCATCACTATGGGCCAAGCTGCCAAGCTGCAGTTTGTACCTCAATTCCAGCTCTAGAGCAAATTTGTGCACTTTTTCCATGTGTACCCTTGGGAAAAAATGTGATATTACTGTCTTTGATACCCTATATGGTCTGACAGAACATGTCGCTGGTAAAGGGGGTCAGTAGGTACAACGGCAAGCTCAGAGAGAGCAGCTGGCAGTCATGGGCACAGGCATGGCACATTCCACTGGCACACTGGTACAAAACCCACTACGAACTCGCATTCTTCAATATGAAGAACATTTGAAATGTATAATTAAATCTTCCATTGTCTCTTTCTCACCTGATGCATCAACAACATATCAAACAGACCTCTAATAATAATATTTGTTGAAATAAATTGGTTAGGTTGAAATTAGACAAACTTTCATTCAGATCCTTAAAATGACCAAGAAAAGCCAAACATCAAGATCTTGCACAAATGTATCTACATAATTTTCTTTTATATTTTACAGTGTCTTAGATTCATTAGAATGTATTTTGTACAAAGAAAGTTAACATGCACGGTACTCACCACAGTCATTAGGTTTCGTTCCCCCACAGCCTCAGAGCAATATCCAAGAAGTGAGTAAGAGCCAGGAGAAGTCAGAAAATAAGAGGGAGACATGGGACATCTGGTTTCTTTCTCCCAGACTGCCGAGTCACCCAGGCAACTTGGACTCTGTTTACATTTATGAATAAACAGTAGGAGGGACGAAATATGAGCCAGTTAAACATAGAGTCCATCTTAAACTGAGCATGTACAAAGAGGTCCACTGGGAGCTGACCAGCTGATATAAACCAATAAGGCTCCAGAAAGAGTATTTTATATAAATAAATGTCAGAATCCAATTAGGAGCATAGTGTTCATGACAAAGCAGAAGTATTAAATGGGATTTACAAAAGGGCATCCAGATAAATGTAACACTATGATGTCACATCTGGGAAAACCAAAGGAAGCACTAGCTGCAAATCTGTGTCCATATTCAAAACATCACACTCTTGTACTAAATAGCGCATACGTATCAAGTGCTACGTTTTAATATGAAATAAGCTTTACTGATGGGCTTCACAGAGGATAACCTGAATAATCCTAAGCAATGATGTCATTTTTTATAACATGACCTAAAAGCCTGGCTATCATCAAGCCTACCAGTAACTGAAATCTATCACAAACAGAGTGCAACCATGAAGCTGGAGAAGCCACGATGACAAAGTGTAAGACTTAGCAAGTGTAACGGTTCTGAATTCCCTCCATGCCTGTTCAATGCCAAAGCTACTCTAAATATACACTGTACTTTACATGACCTCTTTGAAGACAGAAGGATTTCACTGTTCACTTATGAATATGGTGCAATTAATAAATATGCTGCATTATTTACTTTTATGTATATGAATCTCTAGCTATTTAAGCTCTATTAATGAGTAAAAGATATTTACAAATTATAGAAAGAGGTATAATTATCTCTTTAATTGGTAAATACAGCAATGTACTACACATGTAGCTTGTGACATTTAACACATACTCTATTATAATATGATTTACGCTATTCCATTTTATTTCAAAGATAAGAAATAGATTATATGGATCTTTGGATCTGCGTGTGATTCTCTTGAGAGAGATTTCCTGGTCATCGTTCTGATTAGTGAGAATTTTGGGTAAGTTAAGTCAATCAACAATAAATCAATAAACAATCAACACCATTAGTCGTATATATATTTATTATGCAACTAATTTCCAATGAAAAAGACTTGTTTGGGAAAACAGGAGTAAAAGAAAAAAAATGTAAATTTGTACATCAGCATTCACAGCATTTATATTTGTCTTCGAAGCAATATTAAGCTGTCTTTAAAATGCCTTTGAGACAAAAACATGTACAGATGAGTGACAAATTAAAGAAGAAAACACCAGTGTCTAACACCATTAGCAACAGTGACTTAGTAAGGTATTGGATCCATTGTGTTCATCTGGGTTGTGATCTAGTGAAGATGAAGTCCATAGCATATGATTTACATAGTTTTTTTTAAACATCATATCATTGCAGGAGCCATCATGCCATGTGCCTGGGGAAGTTTCTAGTGAAAGAATAAAATGTTAAAAGAAATAATGTATGAACAATTTGAGCTGTGTTGATAGAGAGGAGTCAAACAGGTGGACATGAGCTAATGGAAAAGAGCACTGGCTTCCAGGGGCTTTCCTGCACCATGAACTCCCAGAGTTCCCAGTAGTGTGTTTCTCCTTTATAACCACAAAGTGGTGCTGCTCAGCTTCTGTTTAACTAAGACTGGTAGTCTAAAAAGTTCTTCTTCTTCTTCTTCTTCTTCTTCTTCTTCTTCTTATTATTATTATTATTATTATTATTATTATTATTATTATTATTATTATTATTATTATTATTATTAATAGTGCTTGCAAAGCAACATTCTTGTTATTGTGCCGGACAAAATTTTATAAGCGATCGGAATTCCGAATTCCCGGTACGGAAGCTCAAATTGGCTTTTTCCCCCCATAGACTTCCATTATAAATTCTGGAGGTTTATAACTCGGCAAGTTTATTGAGCGATTTACACCAAACTGGACAAGCTCCGTTAGGACCTTACTCCGGACAAAGTTTTATTTCAGTAGCAACTTTTGTCCAAAAGTATTGGCACTCCACCGGGTATTCACGTGACGTCAAGTGTAGCCCCGCCCCCAAAATACGCGAAATCAAAAGGTTAGCACAACAACATGGACATGTCATAAATCAAAACACTCAGCACGATGAGGGGAAATTGACTATGACTATGAAAATGACTATAATAATAATAATAATAATAATAATAATAATAATAATAATAATAATAATATTAATAATAATAGTAATAATAATAATAATAATATTCTTTTGATTCTTTATTTATTTAACACTTTTAACAATTTGAATTTGAGTGAATGAATCTTCTATTAACAGTTATTTAAAATGATAGTTGTAAACATTAAATCGTTGTTAATCGTTTACTAATAAACTTTATATTAATGAATAAGTAAAAAGATGTTTAATATTTATGCATATTATTATATATTTTTTAAATGAAGCCTCAGAAATTCATTGTTGATCTTTATTTAAACTGTGATTCTCTGCTATGACCACAGAGCGGCGCTGTTTGGTTTCTTTTTTCATTTCACATCCCAAACCTAAACTCACTCTTAAATCGATGAAGGAGTGTAAGAAATCCCATTCCCAATCCTCTGCCCTCTCAAGCTCTTATCCATGCAGATTGAGCCATAAGGACCTGTGAATTCCTCAGGAATGTATTTTTGTTTTAGAAGGGTCCACTCTTTCACAGCACATCTCTGGGAGGAGGTAGTTTTTTCCTTTTATCTTTCTTTTTTACATTCACACCAATGTGTGGGAATTTATACCTCTCTCTCTCTTTCTCTCTCTCTCTCTCTCTCTCTCTCTCTCTCTCTCTCTCTCTCTCTCTCTCTGAAACACAGCCTGTAGAAAACCTCTCTGGAATGCAACAGCACTGCTACTGTATAATAAACATGTGTTGAGTGGATTTCATTTGGATTTGAGAAAGCAGCCAAGGTTTCTTTCTGTCATTTGCTTCGTTTTTTTTTTTTTACAGAACTGCATGTAAAATTTGTTATTTGTATAATTTTACACTTTAGGCATCATCATTACCAGAGGTGAAAGAAATGAGTACAAAACACAACGACTTGAGTTGTTACTATAGTGATAATTCTTGTTAGAGTAAATAGCTACTTGTATTTACAAAGTTCTTTATTTTTATTTTTTATTTTTTTAAATTGTAACTAAGCAAATGATTAATACCACCTTAATTATAAACAACATGAAGAGGAAGGTAATGTTTACTAGCTTGCTAATTAAATAGCTGGATTAATTAGCTAGCTGATGTTAATTAAAACATGTCTCCAGCTAGTTAGCTATCTAGCAGAAATACCCCATACACATTAACCCCTGAGCATTGCTTATAGGTTGTAGCAACAGATATAGTCAACACAATAGGTAGTTTTCACTCTGTATAACATTCACAGATCTGCTTATCTCATCAAACTCTGCTAATGGGTTATAGATAGATAGATAGATAGATAGATAGATAGATAGATAGATAGATAGATAGATAGATAGAACTTTTCACAGCAATGACATGCAGTTTGTCATCTACCAGAAGTGCAAAGAGTAGCAATTATGCAAATTAAATATGTAATATGTATAAAAAGTGCAGATAAATATGTAGCATATGTACAGCATGTTATATATATAGGTATATATGTACAATGAATAAATATAAAGGCTATAGCAGTGCAGAGATGGATCTACATATCATTACAGGATGCAGGATGCATGTTAAGCTGTGAATTACTGATGTCTACTTGGGTAATTTGTGGATTATTATTGCATTTTTACTATGAAGCATTTAAAACCGAAGACACTTGACAAATTGGTCCAGAGATGTTGATCTATATCCGCTTCAGTAAGAACTACTTCATTGGGTCTTGAATTCAATGATTTTGAATTTGCACATATTATCTTTTAAACTGTACCCTGGAACACATGATCCATTTACTTTTTTTTTTTAACTTGGTAAAGATATTGAATATAAATAACAGTTAAATATATGTAACAGTTAAAGAAGTTTTTTTAAATAATATTATCTAACAAAAAAACCTCAAGTAAAAGGACTATGATTTAATTGATCTAAAAAACATAATTTTACTGCGAACCATGTACAAGCATGTAGTGAAAGTACATCTAGCTTGTTACTTTCCATCCATGTTTTTGTGTTATGTGTTTCATGCGGAAGGTCACATTCATTTCTTAGAAATCATTTTGATTTAATCCATTTTTTAGTGGTGTTGTATTGGTCTCTAAGGCACTTTTCATATTTTAGATCAGACACTTGTCTGGAAATCTGTGATGTAAATGATGTAGTAAATTGTCCTAGGATGCACCTGGTACAGTGATTACTTAATCCCTACATTTTTGCAAAATATCTCAGGCATTTGTTGGACAAAAATTGTCAAACCATATTCTGCAAATATAAAATAGTCATCCATCCACCAGGCATTCAGGTTAAGTGTGTTATAATGTTGCAGGCTTGAATAATCGATATAGCACACATACTTTAATTATTAAAATATCTGACAAATTAAGCTTCACATCATCATTTCTGATACAATGCCGGTTTTATATGGATAGTGAAACTTTCAATTGAATAAAAATCAAAGTTATCATTTTGTCCCTGTTTCCTAGAACAGGTTTCTAGTGAACCCAAATGATTCAGACACTCCCTCAGACAATGTCACCTCAAAAGGCTGCAAAGAAAAATAATGATGACAGTGATAATGAAGCCTTTGAGGCAAATTACAACAAACCTATCCTTATCTTTCAGTCAGCTGCTTGGTACTTATGTGTGATTTATGAATAAGGGCATGGAAAATGGAGGAAAAAGGCCATCAGTTGCTATATGTGTCTTCATATTTAATTTAGATCAATGAGCTTTTGGTGGAGAATAAACAATGGTAGTCCTGTGTATTGGCTGTAAATGTTAAGGCTTAGAATATAGATTTGTGATAGACATATGCCTTAAGTTCTGCCAACCAATTGACAATTACTGAAAATCAATTAATAAACTGTATATCTACTCGAATAATGTGTGTGAATATAAAAATATCACAGCATTGCTCATACTGGGTTGTTTGGGAATGAGAGGAGATGATTTGTTTGGATATATCTGGTATATATCTTGAATTCTATTTAAACCCAACCCTTTTCCCACTGCTACAGCACTGCATGTTTCTGAATTCACTGATGGTCAAAAAGATACCGATGCCATAACCCCAGTTTTTCCATGTGTGCAAGAATAGAGATGTTTACTATGAATTGGTTGGCCTGTAAACAAACTGTAAAGAAACAGAGCTTGGTGCCTTATATAAACATCTCATAAATCATATAGACTACAAATGAGTGATAACACAGTAACACAAAGCTGTTCCAAGTTACCACTTTTATCTTTTACGTACAGCTGTGACTCTTCAATGAACGTCTGACAGTCTAGTACTTAATATTTATATATAGATAGATAGATAGATAGATAGATAGATAGATAGATATAGATAGATAGATAGATAGATAGATAGATAGATGGCAGGATGCTCTATGACAGGGCACAATTGCAAAATGGGCAATTTAGACATGCCGATCAGCCTATAACACATCTGTGGACTGGGGAGGAAACTGGAGTACCTGGAGGAAACCCCCAAGGAACAGGGATAACATGCAAACTCCAAACACATGGCAGCGACAGGTCAAAAGAAGTGTTAAGTGTAGAAACATTAGTTGGTTTTTATTTCAGTATGCAACAATGCTTACTAAAAGCATGGGTGAATGTTGCAATCATTTCAGTTTTGTTGAAGCTCTAATGCCAAAAGCTGCAATGGACAGGTGTGATGGGACGGACGCTACCTGACCCCACAGCAGACAGACATGTATGGCGGTGAAGCCCAGATATTCCCCATGTTTTTTTCTCACAACAACTGACTGGCTAATCTATCATTCTATTGGAGAAAATGCAATAATAGTAAAAATACACATATCACATTTGCTGTGAAATTATAACCACAGAACATTAATAGAAAGAGGAATGAAACATCATAATTCACAGGAGAGCAAAACTATTTCTCTCTGCCTTACTGTCCTAGTAACATTTGGACCTGTAAATCATATCAAATATATCAAACAACAGGGATGAGATCAAATATGATTACAAAAACAAAAAAAATCTAAAGGTTGCTCATCATTGTCTCTGACTGTAAATCATTTCCATTCTTCAAATATTCCATTATAAACTGATATATTGTGATCTATAGACAAAGGAAAGACCAGAACAGTTTTTCAGTCAGCAGGGTCAGTGCAGCTTCTTGAGCAGAGAACTAAAAGTGTACATGGAAAAAGACAAAAACAAAACAAAGTCCATCTGAGCAGTAATGTCCTGAATGAAAACATCATCCAGTGATTAAATGCTCAATTTGAGATGAGGAATGCTCATGTAGGACCGGCAAACATACTGTATATTTAGGACTACAATGAATAAATGTGTGTTCAGGCTCTCTTGGCCCAGACAATAATTAACCAGCTAGAAACGGAAGCAGAGCAAGCATGTCTGTAACTTAAAACAAAACGCCCACTTTGTTCAACTCCACAGTTTCACGGATGTGGAAAAAACTGACACAAACATTTTCTCCAGGCCTTTGTGTGCTGCAAATGGGGCAAGGTGGAGGAATTCCAGGACATTCAGCCTCTTAGTGTGCCCCGAGGATGGAGAGGCCTAAGAGTGAGAGAGAGATAGAAGGTCATCTCCATGCCTGGACATGTGCCTATTCCCCCTAAACAGAGAGAAAAGAAGGAAGGAATAATTAAGCAGACTGCATGTCTGATCTTTCAACTGTTTGCTGACTCAGCAGAAAAGTAAAAAAGTGTGTGTGTGTGTGTGTGTGTGGGTGTGAGTGCGTGTGCTTGCATGTGTGTGTGACAGAGAGACAGAGAGACAGAGAATGAGAGATGCAGCTTTGATTATTTCTTTCACTGTTTCCGGCTTGCTTTCTGGTGCTTTTTCCAGAATAAAATTCAAATGTATGTTAGGGTTAAGGATATTTAATTATTATAATTATAATACAAAAAATAAAAATATAAATAACAAAAAATAAGTTTCTCCTGATATCTTTCTCTAATATTTTCTCTAATTTTTCTAATTTCTCTAATTTTCTCTAATTTTTTCACTTTATCTAATACGTTTCTCTAATATTTCTCCTGAACACAACAACAACAAGGAACCCACCACATATGTTTATGGTCATTAGTAACTTCATCTGGCTCTGTCATAATTGGAGTCCATTAATATTTGATCCAACATTACAAAGCATATTATACTAGTTTACATTACGCTCTTTCGAGGTAACGTTGATTATGTTTGTGTGTGTGCAAGTGTGTGTGTTTCTAAAGTTGCACTGACAACAAAGAGATTTTATATACCTCTGAAAGGAAAGGTAAATTCATCAAATCAGACCAGTCAGTGTAGAAACAGCTCTGTCGACGTTTTGGGGAAACATCCTGTCCCCTGTGGTAGACTTTAAGTCATTCATACTGTATAGATTTTAGTTGATGGAATGCTCAGAAGCATGAAACAGAATGTTCTCATTTTACTTATGAAATGTGAAATTTACGATGATGGTGCTGATTGTCAGGAATGCTGCATATCTTATTTGTGCTTTTACCTGTGGTTTTATTGAGGGCAGGAAGTGCAAAAGTAAAAGACTCATAATGGACACAAATAGTATTTCTCCATTTAACCCTGAATGTGTGCATGCCGGAGAAATAAATAAATTTCAGGAAAAAAAAACCCCAAATTGATAAACCCAATTTCGTCTGGCTGAGATTCCAATTAACATAATACCCAGAGAACCACTGCATGAAAGCTTGTAGGCATTATACAGAATTATGATAGTAACCAGCAGACTACTGAATAGATTTTTTTCCTGTTTGTCATGTATAGATTCTAGATACATGTTCATGTTTAGGATATCAAGGCACACTTTTGGTCTGTTTGTGTGTGCATCTGATAAATTTACTCTGTAGTGATGTTACACAAAGTTACACAAAGTTGAGCTAATGTCTACGTGTTGTGCACCCAAAATAGCAAAATAGACAGCTACCTATTCTGTGTCTGCTTGTTGTATGTATGTGGAACAGTGTGTATGGTTGTGTTATCAGCAGAGCCCCTCATTGGTGCAGAATGAAATTCAGTATGCAGAGGACAAAGAGAGGAGCAGTGGGATAATGAGGAGTAGGGAAAGGGTGGCTTAGTCCTGCTGGCACAGGGGATTTCCTGCTTGTTGCCTCAGCTCTCATCACTGACTCTCCTGGTTATTTAAACTGTGGAGTTGTAGTCTGAAATATTTTCTATGCATGGTGTCACTTATACCTGTACATATTGATTCAACTATTGAATAAGCCAATCATGCTACAGGAGCATATTGCATGGAATGATATAAACCCTTCAGGATTTCAAGCAGAGGTTCTCTGGATATTATGTTAATTGGAATCTCAGACAGACACACTGATGGACAGATGGATAACCTGAAAAAATAATGCCTCCATCACTCAGTTGCAAAAGCATAAAAAAACCTCCATTGAGTGGCACTTCTGTGGGTGAAAATTCCTTGTTAATGGTCAGAGGAGAATGCCCAGATCGGTTCAAACCAACAGGAAGTCTACAGTAGCTCAAATAACCACTCTTTATACCTGTGATGGGCAGAAAAGCTCAGGAACACTAGGCTACAGTGAGCACAGGCTCATCGAAACTGGACAGTTCCAGGGTCCATGTTTTTGGAGAAGCTCTTGATTCAGGACAAATAGTTTTCCTGTTTATAGTATTAGCAGTATTCATGTATTGAATATTCCACTATTTTAATGATGAACGCACACATACTGTATGTATGGACACTTGTTTTATATTTTGATCATCCACAAGAGAAGGCTATACTCTAAGCATACACAAGAAGCTGGTTAGTTGGTATGTTGAAACATGTGCTTATTGGTTGAAATGTATTATGCAGAATGTGCATTTTCCTGGTTGATTGTTAAGACTGTTTTGTTTTGTTTCATTGCACTTGGAGAAATTTGGCTTTGCCGGATCAAAGACTGCACACAGAGTTCAGGATATTCTGGTGGTTAATGTTCATGTACAGCTGTACAGAAATGAATGTACTCTGCTTTTAGTACCCCACAGTTTTACCAGAAAAAATACTTTTTGTATGGAATAGCAGATGACTGTTTTCTTCATAGTTGCTATAGCAGCATTTAAACATTTCAATCTGTTTGGAGTGACTAAACTTGAGTTTGACTCACTCCAGCCCCACCCTATACTTCAAATGGTTATGTACAGGGGTTCTCCTTCTCCTGTTGCCTCTCTTTATAGAGAGGAGTTCTCCTTCTCCTGTTGCCCATACTCTTGCAGTCAGTCTCAACACTAAGTGTCCACACCCGAATAACACATCAGGCAAAAATTCCAAAAAATGTGTCTCTGTCTTAAAGTATGAAAAAAGATTGAGATAGTGATCCCCAGAAAGCACTGATTTACTCAACCCAGTCTGGTAAGAGCTCCATCTGTGCTTGGAAAAGCCAAACAAGCACAATAAAAAAAACCTCCACTGTTTATAGTGCATATTGGATCTTCTTAGATACATATCCTAGTCCACATAGCTCTGTTATCTGTGTTTAGATTTAAACCCAGTTAAATTTCCACTGACTCACATGAGAGAGAATCCAATAACCAACACCTGCAATATGGTTATTTCTGAGAAGAATCATCAGTTGCTATAATTCGTCAGTGCAGAAGAAACGTACTGAGGACAGATATATTAGACTTAATTTGATCACAAGGGCTTTGGATGAAAACAAATATTTTCCCCTAATATATCTCATTCTTGCTGAAGAATCTGACAAAACAAATCAAGACTTGATGAAACGAAGTGTTTTTGGCATTTTGTTACTGATGGTTCCATTAATCGATTTTTAAGCATACAACAGAAGAATACAACACAAAACATAAAAAGTAAACATGCTACTAGCCAGTCATAAAAAAGAAAGGATTGGGTTAATGTCAGAATTGAATAATTGCATAGAATACTTCCTACTGAGATATCTTCTCATGTTCAGATTTATAGGCAGGTTACATAAGCAAGTACACAGGTTTTATATGGTGAGGTTCACTTTATGTACAGTAATCACCTAACATGACTGTAACTGATCTGAGCTACTGAATTAATCTTCTGTATGGGATAATGTTTTTTAATAGCATGGTGTTATTATGCTGCATGGATCCAAAATCATCCATAATAATTAAACCACTTAATAGCAAATAATCTGAGATGGATGCAATAAAATATAAGTTTGCATATCATATGCATATCTTTAAATGTCCTGTTATGTATACCAGCTCTATCTGCATACCAGCAGCCCAAGAATGTGTTTTCTCTGTACTTACATTAACCCCCACCATTTATAGTACAAGCAGGTACACAATGAGAAAGCCAGCATAGTGCATACGGTCCCCTTAGAAAGTAAGCTCAGCTCTACACTATCATAATGTTATTGAATCCAGATGAGCCCTGCACCATTTCCCCATCACTGACTCCCATGTGGCATGCCATCATTTGCTTGCGTTATACTTATTTTCAACTTTATAGCTTCGCTCCTCTGTGAAACAGCAGAAAATAGCCAATGCATGCAATTTTGCTGTAAGAGATTAAGGAAATAGACTTTTGAGGTATTTATTGTAAGGATTTTAGTCCAAATAAAATGTATAAAGAAATATTTGTATATAAATTTGAATTTCCTCTGGAATCAATAAAGTGTCTATCTATCTATCTATCTATCTATCTATCTATCTATCTATCTATCTATCTATCTATCTATCTATCTATCTATCTATCTATCTATCTATCTATCTATCTATCTACCTACCTACCTACCTACCTACTGTACCTAAGGAAAGGAGAGTGTGAGATAAGTAGGTTGTTAGGTCATAGCGGGTCACGTGAAATGAAAAGCTCATATTTTACCTGTTGAACTCTGACTGTCGTTCACAGAGTAGGTATTCTTCCTGCATATTGAGGAATTGGTTTTTCTGTCTTTGTTTCATCCAGATTTCTGTTGCTAAGAGAAATTCTACATAAAGTTAATTATAAACAGATGCTAACTAGATGCATTAGGCTTTCACCTAACGGCATGACATGCAACTACTTGTGAAACCTGAGGAAGCTCTGGAAAGGAATATTGAAAAAACAAGACATGAGAAAACAAGGGAAACAACAGAAAAGCTCTGTCTGGGAGCGACAAGCAAGGCGGAGAGGGGTGTGCGTGGGTATGAGAGAAAGACACAGGGAGAGAGAGAGAGAGAGAGGGAGAGAGAGGGGAGAGAGCAAGAGAGTGAGAAAGGGAGGCAGTCTGTCATTGTGAAACAGCACTGGCTGGAATACACGTGTGAGTTTGCAGTTCCTCTTTGCGGAGTTGAACAGAGGCCAGGGCAGCAGTGGAGCCGTAGCAGACAGAAGGGGGAGGACTGACCAGCATGGAGATTCAGTCACCCCAGAAGAACTGAATAAACAGCACACCAAAGCTCCAATGTGACTGAGAGAATAATCCATACAAGAAAAGAAGGGAAGATCCCCTCAGGAGTGTTCGTGTACGTATGTAATATGTATGAATGCATGTCCACCAGAGCTTGTAAGTGTTAACTGTTTATGTTAGAGTAGAAAGGGTCTGTATTATATAACATACAGAGTCTGAAGTATATGATTTTATCTGTATTTCATCTTGTAAACAGTTTGAGTGTTAATGGGTGGGTTTGGGGATGGTTGTTTTACATTGGGGATGTGTTCAGGAGTGTGTTTCTCATTTGAGCAGCTCTCATTTTCTGGTTGTCTGATGCACACTATTGCATATTACAGAGGCTGAGTAGTTACAGTCTAAATGCTGCATCCTTCTGCTCTGAGAGATTTCTGCCACAGGCACTATCCTGCAAAAAACAACGTGCTTGTGGCAAAGCTAAGAGTTTTCTATTACATACCTCTGACAGGGAGTGGAGTTTTTCTGCATTTTTTTTTTGTCTTTTCCTTTCTCCCATTTTGTTTTCTTCTGCTTTTTTCAGTTTTCATGAGACTTAATGAGAAGGCATTTTTTCTTACTTATAACATACTGGACATGCTAGCTAAACAAAAGCTTATAATCACCTGAACTGCATGTGAGCCATTGATAAAATAGTTGTCCCACAGAGCACTAACCTTTGGATTTGCTGATATCACTTGAGCAAGCTAGCCACGAGTCTGGATTGACTGCATTCCTGACTCTTTGGTCCCTTAACACTCCTTCTTAATGTATGTCTTGACTGTTCTGTTAATCTATTATCCATAAAGATGTAGAAAAATCCATGCACTCGTGCATTTTAGCCTAGGCAGCAGATATAGTGTGTGCATGTGAAGGGAGGACTGAGTTTTGAACTTTTTACCAGAATCACTGAATACCTTTATGGTACATATATATAAGTAAAAAGTACCATTTTTCTTTTTTTTTTCCACCAATGCAACTGCTGTAACAGGTGACAGGATCTGAGTAAGTGAAAGTAAAGGATGTCCAGGAGCAGCTCCACAGGGGACCTGGTGCCCAAGGACATCACGGAGATGCTGGCCCTTCAGAATAAAATCAGCAAGAGCAGGAAGAAGCGAGGCTCATCTCTGAGTCGGACTTTCAGCTGGTTTAAAGGCAGTAAACCTAAGAGGATTGTCAGTAATGGTCAAAGTCGATCAGGGAGGTTGGGAGATTGGACTGGAGAGTGTAGCACCATCATGCAGGATGTTGACAATTATGACGTTTCCAAAGGTGAGTCACATTTCAGATGTTTTTAGTGTGTAATCTTCATAGTTGTTTCATTTATCCACTTCTTATCCTTCTGTCTTGTCAGGGCCTGGTACCGTATGACAATGTCTGAGGCATTTTTATGAATTTTGAGAAATTCTATGCATATGATTTGTAGTTAGTTTGTGGTCTGGTTGACCATTTGGGTCAGTCTTGTTTCAGAGTGTTGTTATGTCACTGTAAGGAACATTGTTGATTCGAAGTGCAGAAAGCCTGTATTTCAGCCGGTGGCAGAACAATATGTGGGACCACAGGGCTCATCTTTGAGAGTCAATCTTGAAACCTGCTTGGTGAGCTTTGTGGACTAACCAGACCAGTGGAAAACTGTTTACACAATGGCTCAAGATTGTTTTGACCTGTTGGGTGAAATATACAGTATGGCTGTTTTAAAAAAAGTTTGTTTAGTTCTAAAGTAAGTACATTATACAATTACTGTACTATTAAAATATAATAATAAGGCTTGGAGGTTTACCCGAATGCTCTTCATGAGTATATGATCATGTTGGAGGCATTGGGTCTTTGAGTTTATCTTCTGGATCCTGATCTTCCATTCAGGATGAAAACTTTGATCATGGCATGCAGTAGATAGCAGGCAGTGTGAGCCAGAATGTCGACAGGGCTATGCGAGAGATGTGGGAGATTAAAGACACAATGCTGTATTGACTCAAAGAGATGAGAGAGTGAATTCATTATTAGATGTGTTTTTAATTAGAACACACCCTCTTTCTCAGTCCCTTTATTCTTTTGCTTTCTGTTCTCTCAGACGTTACAACTTCTGTGATGCAGAATTACAGGGAGCTAGAATTACACATGCATACAGTTATAGCTCTTCATTATTACTGCTTATTATGCTATATTGTTTACCCCACTGCACGTTGTTATGTTCTTTGAACCCTTAGGTTGCTAATACACTTGGGCTTAAACTGGTAAGAAACAAAATTGCTAAATAAAAGTCACAGAGGTGACCTTAGTGTCTATGCAGGGAAATGTGTTTACCGAGTTATACAGCGTGTCTGAGGTTTTGGTAAAACTTCATTTTGTTAGTCCAATGTAGACACTTTAAAACCAGTCAACCATGTGTAGACTGTTAACAACCAGCCTATCAACTACTTCTAAATTATATGTCATTAGGATCTGGCTGATGATGTTTAGTAGATTATTAACATATCCCTTTTCTTCTGCTTTGCCTTGAGAATCCAGTTTAGTGTTATCAGCGTTTAACCAATCAATAGTCCATATTCCCTATTGCATAAATTTGTCTTTATATACTGCCTACAACTGAAGTCCATCAGCAAGAGAAAGAAAAACTATATCATACAGTATTACATTTTAAAGAAATATATGAATGTGTATTTGGATCATATATTTCCTTAATCATCTATTAATATGTTTAAAATTAAGGGATATAGAAGGTGATTTTGAATAGAGTATTAAGGTTTGATTTGGACTTAAACAACAACTGAGTGTACACACTATATACATAGTTCTCCCTTAGAGATCAGTATGGTACTTATTTTTTTAACAGTGTAAACAGACCTGCTGTGTTGGGCTTCTCCTCTATCCTGAGAGCCCACACCGCTGTCCTGATTCAGGCACATCTATGGGCTGTGTGCTTGATAGTGCAGCACTAAACCATTGCGTCAGCGTTGTTTCATTGTACTTGGTCTCCATCCACCCCTTTCCTCGCCTCAAGGGGCTTGATGCAGTCGAGTCTTTATAACGTGAGATCACTGTGTGTGGGATTCCCTTAGTCTCTGTCGAGGTTAGGACATGTTACATACATGTACATTCACACCCATTTGGACAGACCCTTCTTATATCCATACTGGATTGTGTAATGTAAAGATAAAGCCTTTTTTCTTAGTTTTTTTCTTCCAAGTAGGATTAATGATAAGCGTTATGCATCCTCAGTGTACTGGAAATGTCAAGCTGAGCCAAATGGAAACATGTTAATAGTTTTGTTATGAGCAAATGTAATGTCTGTTTGTTATCAGTTATGGGAACGTCACTACAGGGTGGAGATCTGTGCTCAAATGGATGTGGAGGAGGGGGTGAAACGTGACCGCTTGATAATTACACTGGAAAAACACACAGCTGAATGTTTAATGATGTCTAGTGACAGTGATATAGATGCTCACAATACGTCACCCGAAAACAAATATGTAACCGCATGCAGGAGATGAAAGGCCTTGCTGGCGTGGTTTTCTCACCCGGTGAACTCAGAGGACTCCACAAAGAACATGGCATGTTGCTGAAGGATACAATGTTAAAACAGTTGTGGAAAGCATGTGGAAAGAGTTTTAACACTTATTTAATGTGAACTAGTGTTTAATCACATATGGACAGTGTTTGGATGCATGTATAGAATAATATATTATGTTAAATAGAATCAATTTAATTATATTGTTATTGTTCCAGAGTTTGTAAGGTTTGATTATTTGTGCTAGATGCAATCAAATCCCAGGACCACTATTTTTGACTTATTATTGAGTTTTACTCAGCCTTCTTAAAACATTTTTTAATCACAGCAATACCTGAGAAAGGGATATAGTTGCAAGAAACAGCAATGTGAGTCCTTCCAGTAAAGATTGGTGAAAAAAAAAGCTAGAAAAAATTAAGAGGCTGAAAGATAGAGAGAAAAGAATTGCTCTTTTTAAGTTTAATAGGGATAATCTACACAGATTCTCTTCTATTTAGAAGTTGGAATGATAACGATGTTTAAGATTCAGAGTTCCTGTTCATCTCATGTGTCTCTGTCTCTCTCTCGGTGTGTGGGGTTTTGTTGTCTCTCTCTATGTAAGTGTCAGTAATGAATACACCTGGTGACACATCCACTCTTACTATTTACTTCACCTGACCTCTCTCACTTTGCTTCTTTCCACCACCTGCTTGGCAAATCAACTTGAGTGTTGTCTTTATATGCTATGACTCAGTCCACAATTACTTAGGAAGCCATTAATTCTTCTTTTTACTAGGAAACTCGGAGTCAGCACTCTTGTACACATCTTTTAACATCAACAGTGGGAAAAACTAAGCGGGTAATCCTTTTGTAGTTAGATTTTGTGTAGCTTTGATCCATCGGCTGAATGGTGGCTTGAGATATGGCGACTGTGTACTGTGATGTTAGTCCACTGACACAGAGGAGGTGACAGTGTGAACAGACTGAAATAGTTCAGCACTGCAGGGGATAATCACAGTGATGTGGATCATGTAGTTAACCAAGCTGACAAGGTCAGAGGCAAAGTGGCCTCAAACAGGGTCATGCTGGATACACCCATATTTTTATGACATATATGCACATACACTCTCTCTCTCTTTTTGTCTCTCTCTCTCTCTCTCTCTCTCTCTCTCTCTCTCTCTCTCTCTCTCTCTCTCTCTCTCTCTCTCTCTCTCTCTCTCTCTCACACACACACACACACCCACACACACACACACACACACACACACACACACACACACACACACACACACACACACACACACACACACACACACAGAACTTTAGACCAGACTACCAGACCAGACCCTTGTAACCAACAATAACAAAGATCACAAGAGATACAATAAACTCCCTTTCCTGTTGTCATAGCAGCCAGTGTGTTACCTCAAAACCACCCTCCATCACACACACTCTTTTTTCCCCCTCTCTTTTATTTTAGTTCTAGGAACATCCTGCTGCCCTTCTATCTCAGCCATCTGAAACACAGTGGCTGTAATGAAATGGGCACAGAGCCAGAGGCCTTTGGATAAGACAGCATTGTCATGGCCTTGACAAATGTGCAATGAACTATTTATTCAATGTTTCTTTTAGGGCCAAACGAACAGAACTATATAACAGAACTTTTAACTTTTATAACTTTTGTATACACAGTGACATTTGATGGTGGTTTCAACACACCAGGTAAAAGATAAAGTAATAAAATCTACCTACAGAATGGTCTGTAGCGTGGTTACTGAGTGTCTAACAAAAGCAGACAGGACAAATATCTGGAGCAAGTCTTTTACCTTGAGCTATTGTTAGAGCTATAGTAACTTTTAATCAACGATAAAAAGCAGGTTATAAAAAAAATCTATTATACACATCACTTGAAACATGAAATCTTTACACATATCAAAACATTGTCACATAAAATAATATAAATAAATAAATAAATAACAAACTCACACACACTACATTCCTTTTACTCACTTTATACTGAACTTTTCCTGTTCCTGTCACTACACCTAACCAGCTGTGTACTTGAATACATACTGAATACCTTCAGTATATTAACATCATGGTGATTCATATGTCATTAACCTTGAGATTCTCCTGCCTGCCCTGTACATAGCTCAGACCTAAGCATGCTAGGAATGGAGACAGGACACAATGGACACAAAGATTTCCTGAAAAGAAAAAAAACATCATGCTACTGGCATCAAGCCAGAACAATGCCAGCTTGCATTCAGGAATCTTACTTATCAGTTCCTGATTCTTTTAGTTAGTCGCAAATACCACTGGTCATGAATACCACAACAAGCAGTGTCTGAGCCTCTGAAAAGGTGCACGCTGGCACCAGGTGAGTGCTCTGAGAGCCTGCCAGTCTCTGAACCTGATGGAATGCAGCTGGATGGAATTTCGTCTCAGTTCCAGCTGTGTATCAACCCACATTCCATCATGGCAGATTTACAGCTCATTTAACACAGTAGTGGATTTGAGAGTGAGAAAACATTTAATTTACCTAAATGTTGAAGGAGGATTTCTGCCCAGTTTGATGTTCCAGAAAAACAGAAAGCATTCTGTGATTTTTTTAAACAGGTCTGCCACATGTGTGTGTCTCATCCAGAAGAGGGCAGTATGAACCAAAACACTCCATCAGTAGCCTGCATGTGTAACAGTGCGAAAGAAAAGCCTTGTTCACTGCTCATTTTCCTCACTTGCTCCATGGACCGTCTCCTCCCATGGCATTAAACTTACACTGGCTTAGGCTGTGTTCAGGTATTTTAATAGCCTTCCAGATAACAGGATTACAGCAGTGGGGTAGTGAGCTAGGGTTTGTGTAGTCATTCGTCCTCATTTGATCATTACCACAGGGCAATGTGTTAAGCAATGACTTAGTATCATATCATCCTTAAATTTTCATTGTCATTTTTTTTTTACATTTTTTATCAGCTTCTTAACAATTATAGCGAGTCTTTAGATACATAAAAAAGTGCCCATAATTCACTTTTTGGTGATATTTAGATGTCTGGCTGCATTTTAAAGACAGTTACCCTTTATAACCTAGAACAAGAAAGCCATTCTAAGTAAAGCACCATGCACCCCTGAGGGCATTATATCTTTGTCATGCAATATCCACTTCTTCAGATCACAAGCCTACTAAAATAACAACATGCATTTTCTGGGCAGGAAAGAAATCAATAGAGGAGAGACAATTTATTGGAATGGAGCAGTGAGAGGACTGAAGAAGGCTGACCTTCTGTTTATAATGTAATGTAAACTCATAAATGGGCAGCATTTAAGGTGTGTTTATGTTACATGTCTGATTGCTTGATTTCCATTTCCTTTCTCAGATCCAGTATTTCTGAGCTTGTAAGACCAATATACATCTATAATGTGAACAGATCCCTGCCCTACAGGCTTCCAGTTTCCAAATCAATAATGTCACGTGCATGTCTATGCACCAGTACGTGTGAGACACTCAATCACTGCAGTAGTGACAAAACATCGAATCATCAGCAGAAGTCATTTCAGACACTGTTATATTTTATATTTATTTTCGGAGGTGTAAACTTTATAAAGGTCATATCAGTACAGATATTTGCAGAATTACTATAGAATGAGAGAACCATTTCACTTAGCTATGTCAGTATGGATTTAATCAGCCATTAGCTTAAAATGACCAACATCTATTAGCAAATCTGCTCAATCACTGGCTGTCAGTTACTAACCCAGTCACACTTTTTATGTTTTCTAACAAACACTAGGTCCTTCTTGGACCTGGTGTGTTTGTATTGAGACATGAGACACTTTAAATGCATGTAGGTCTTTCAACAGACTATGCTATATCAAATGGCAAATGATTTTACACAAAGCTAATTTACTGGTTTCTCAGCAATGTGCAGATTACTTACTTATGTAATCACATCTTTTACATTTTTTGTAATAATATGAATGTAAATATAATGAATTAGTTCATGAATCAGTTTTAAATCAATTTAATATCATTCATATACATATTGATATATTCATATATCAATGTCATTATGCCTAAATTACTGCAAAGTTAAGTACACTTTTATCTCAAATATGCACAATTTAGATTGTTATTGTATAGCATGTGGACATGTTTACTTGTTAAAGGAGTATTCTCACAACATGTGCCTTTTTATTGCAAGTATTGGTAGTGGACTACTGAGTATGAAAAGAGCACACCTAGCTGACAGATCAGGGATGTTCGTGTGAAAAAGCACAACATAAAAGGATTGACTAAGTAGGGCACTGAAAACTGAAAAGCATATTAGATTACCTGACCACAGATAGAGAGAGAGAGAGAGAGAGAGAGAGAGAGAGAGAGAGAGAGAGAGAGAGAGAGAGAGAGAGAGAAATAGGAAATAAATTAATATAATGATTGAATGACAGGACAGAGGAACATCCATAGACACATGTGATTACTTTGATTTTCCTCTAAATACTGGTTATGCTAAACTGCTTAACCTGAAATAAGTGTAAACAGTATGTGTGTGTTATCAGGGGTGGGTAGGGCCAGAAAGGGCTGGCTGCAATCCCTCCTTCCTCACTAGAGCGATCCGTAACTGATCGCCACTGAAAGCAGAGTGTTCTAAACAAGGAAGAGAGGGTGGTGTTCATATACAACATGCACACAAGCAGCCTGGATTGCTGGCACTGCACATAGTGTGATCGCACTGTCCTGCATCTGCAGCTGGAGTAGGGAGTCATCAGGGAGACAAATGAGGAGCTAAAGGAGTAGGAGGATCCAGATGTGGCAGATCTTATGTACACTTTGGAACCAAGGATCTAGTACTCTTGGGGAAACTACAGTACTGTCATGGGAAACCCCATCAGCAAAAAGAAGGCAAAGGCCAATTTTATCACCAACCATCACTCAAGTAAAGTTAAGGCTTTGTGGAATATTGGACATGTGGACAAGTTAAATCCAGGTAGGAACAGGGTGGAAAGTGTTTGTTTTGGGACTGTTTGTTTTCTCATTTTCTGTTATACCTCTAGTAATAACACTGTGTTTGGTTAAAGTAGGATAAGATCAAGAAATGCTAACAAGTCTGATCCAAATCCAGACAGAGACCCCTTTTAACTAAGTACCAAAATACTTTACATCCATAATGAAACTGGGGAGAGCTTGAAAGTTCAACAATTCTGAAAACTAACAATCTCATGACATGACTGTGGTACAGTAGGTTAAAAGAAGAAACTTATTTAATAATAATAATAATAATTATTATATATTATTTTATAATATATAATATATAATATAATATATTATATATTCCATTACATTGATAGCATCCATGTTAGCAGTAGGACTCACCCAGTACCTTTCTGACCTTTAATTAGCAATGGCTGTTGTTAATGCTGTAGAATCCTAAAGTAATCTCATTTTATTGTTACTATACAATATGCATGTATAGGCTCTTTGAATTTTGTGCATTCATCCTGCAACATGTGCAAGTTTTCATATGCTTACACATCATTACTCAGCTCTACAAAGGTAAGACAGCATCAGCAGTTCCCCACAGGTATTCTATTGCATCATATTGTGATGTGATTGTAGTGATGTGATTATAGTATTCGAAAGTCTAGCCAAGAAATCTGAAATGTAATTATTATTATTATTATTATTATTATTATTATTATTATTATTATATTTTTATATTATAAATGTTGTTATTTTTCCTGAGCGAGTCAGACAGGGACACATCATGGTGTGTTTTTCTTTTTTTCTTTCTCAGATTTTCTCTCCCACAGCTAAATAATAGCCAACATACAGGTTCGCACTTAGCAGGTCTTCGCAGGCTACTAAAGCCATTGTCATTCTATCTAATCTGCTGTTTGTTCTGTTTTGCTATGTCTCTTAATTAGGCTTATATACAAGGTGTTTTGCTTCTGATAGACAGTAAGTCTACTGTTTTAAATATCGAGATCTGTGAGCTTGAAGTAAACAGAAAAAAGAGAGAGTGAGGAGATAAGATACATAATCACACAAAGAGAACAGTTTATGAATACAAAAATACATTTTATTACTGTCTTTGCCTTGACGTACTGTACACTGTCAGTCCCAGCTGTAGCATTTAGGCCCTATGCTTTCATTTACTTTACTTTCTAATCGGACTCAGTCTACATGTCACAACAATGACAGATTTTTAACTGAATGTCTTATTATGACAGAACAGGTAGTATACAGTAGTATTAGGGTTTGCTTCAATGCTTAGAGAAAAGTGTCTGTTTAAAGAGCAGTGTGTGGAAACATGAGATTTTTCTTGTGTTTTGACCACTCAGTTTTCACCAACTGCCTGATTATAACTTATTTAAGGGAAATCTATGACCTTTCAACTAGGTTAATGTGTAATAATAATAATAATAATAATAATAATAATAATAATAATAATAATAATAATAGCAGCAGTAGTAGTAGTAGTAGTAGTAGTAGTAGTAGTAGTAATAATAATCCGAAAATAGATTTAAAAAATGTTTAATGGCAGCGCTTTTTGGGTATAGATATGTCCTCTGCTTGTCTTTGTGCGCCACATTCAGAGAGAAGGATTTTATTTTCTCAAGGGCTGAATACCGGTCAGATACCTCACACATGACTGAACACAGAAGAAGGTTATGTCAATATGAAGATCCTCTGATTCTTGCTGCTTACGCTTTAGAACATTTACAATGTTTGATCATTACAATAATCACTTTGATCATCTAATGATGAGCTTTAATCAGAGGTTGAGTAGGTGTTAAGTTCTTAATGATAACAGATGACTTTTAAAGGTCATGAGTGGTCATGATATGCACAAAAAACACTGTTGACATTTTATCATTATTTTTGACTTAATTAACATTAATGCAATTTAAAAAAATGTTTAACTTAACTAACAATAAGAAATAAATGCAGAATAGTGATAGTATTCTTTGAGGTTAATCTGAAATGAATAATATTTATTTCATACACTCACAATGATACACAATTATATCATAATAACATCCAATGGCTGTTTTCTATATTCCACTCTTCAGACATCAGTATGTTCTTAGTCATGGAAGAAATAAACATTCTGCTAATTATATGTTTGTTACTGCTAATGAAACAAACATAAAACGTGTCGAAGCAGCTTGTTTTCACTGCTAGTGTATTAACGCTGATTTAATAGTATACGTAAAGACTAATGTACAGCATTTCCCATTATCTCTGACTTTATACTCAGTATGTATGGAGAAGAGAGCTTGAATGCATGAAGAGAATTACATTGCTGTGAAGGGAAGCCAGAGAAAAATATGAAGACACAAATCAGGGGGATTTATTCGTATTTATTCATTGGAATGCTGAATCTAAAGACCATCAGTGAGATGCATCAGTGCATTTTATCCAGATATTCTGTATAAATGACTTTTGCAGGATGTAATAATCTGATGACCATGAATTATATGTAACAAATCTCTATATATGAACATGCTAAGGAAAGCAGCTTAAGTCTTTGTTCAACAGTGATGTGACACATGCATATCTGAAACAGTTCTGAGTAAGCCATTAAGGAGAATGACTAGTCATTATTGCTAAGTCCTTAAGAGCTATTGCTTATAAAAGCAAGCCGTTACTGCAAGGTTTTATAGCTGATTTGGGAACCAATATGCATTACCTTAGTGGGATGCCACAAGGTATGTTTCTAAGCACTTAAAGTACGTTAAGCTATGATGGGCACGTTTTGAAAAACAATCTTACATAAAGGCACATTGTTTCATTGATTTTATTTAATTATAAATTACTCAGTGTGAACAAAATACTGCCAGAATTACAGATCATGACAAACTGAGTGAGTTTGAGAGAGAGTGAGTGTGAAAGAGAGGGGGGGCTTTACTTAAGATTGTCTTGTCACGATTATTATGCTGACCTTATTTATCTCCTAAAAGCATATGACTTGAACAACACTGAGGTCTCCTTCTCACTCTCCTTTTGACTCACTGTCTTACTGAAAATATTTAATACTGTTTAATATTTGACACAAAGGGCCAACAAGACAGTGACCGTGAGAAATACTCACTGAGCAACCAGCTGGACTGAGGCCTGTTCTTAGCTATGGAAATGCACTCAAGAATTAGACAGCCTGCTGGTTAATGTGTTTTAAGATTGATGATGCCTTTTAATGAATGTTTAAGATCAACACTTCCCCACATATGTTTTTACTCACATAAAAAAACATGTATTTTCTCACCTGTGATAAACCCACCCTAAGAAATCTTCACAATAAATGTTTTAGGTTCTAACAGGATATGAATATTATAATGAGGTGAATAAAGGAAAGAAGGCTAATAAATAACTAAGTAGTTAGAGAGGCTTATTTACTTACATCTTAATGAACTTAATCTTAATGAACAATACAGAGAGGAAAACATCCAACTTATTGCAGCTCCAAAAGTTTGCTTTTATTCAATTTTCACCCCTTCAACCCCCACAACTACTTTCATTTTGTGAGCTTCATGGATGCCTGAGGAAAGTGGATGCCTCGGGCTGTAAAGGTGTCCACATTTTGGCATTGAATGTGTTCACAAAGGGCAAACCGGCTGCAGAGTTATAATATAAGCAATGGTCGTAAGCATGAAAAAACATGACCCATTTTTGTCTAGTGATTTGTCTTAGACAGACATTTGCTACTTTTCACACCCCGTCACTTTCTTGCGTTGCTTGGTAACAAGGCTAGCCTCGACCTAGACCTATTCGGTTATGTTTTAGTTAGCATTTTTCCAGATAGGATTCATGGCTATTAATGATAACATTTTAATCTCTGTCTTGTGTCCTTGTGTATTAACTTGCATAAAGACAAAAACGACTTGCAAAAAGGGTGGTGGTGGTGGTGGTGGTGGTGGTGTTGGGGGGTGTGTGTGTTGGTGTGTTATTGCAGGACAATGTGTATACCTCTAGAGAAAAAGTCTGGTTATATATAATTAACATTTTAACATAAGAGGATCTTTTAATATTTTTTGTATGATTTTAAATGTCCATACAAAAAACAGAAATTATTTCTACACTGGAAATCATGCCAATATATTTTCAATAAGCTGCAGTACATTTTTCTTCTTTTTGAACTCAATACATTTTTACTGAGACTAACCACTAGTCATTAATATTCATAAAAAAGACCTCTAGTACTGCAGTACAGAGGGACATTAGCTGATTTTATGAATCTAATGTCGGGAAACGTTTTGCAGTCATACTGCACTGGTATATCAATGTTTCCCTAAAAAAAATAAGCTTTCTCTGTATATGAGTGTTCTGTTTAAAGAGAATCATCTTGAGCTAACTTTGGTTCTGTGCTTTGAGCTAACTGTGCTTTGAGCTAACTGTGCTTCTATTGAAACTGTGCTTCTATTGAAATGACCTGCAGACCCCCTCTTTTATTCAAACACTGTGTGTCTAATAAACTGATATCTATAAGAACACAATAATTAATAAAGTTTAATAAATATAACAGTGATGCAGGAGATTTCATAGCTGGAACTGACTAATATTTATGAATTAAATAATGATTATTGCCAATGGTTATAAATTGCTGATACTGAAGAAGTTTTTTAGTGTTTATGATCAGGCTTAGAGCTTCCACCATACAACTGCCTGTGAACTACTAGTAACTATACAAACGATAACATATTACAATGACCACACTAATACAAACCTGTGTTTAGAATGACAGATGCCGCTCCTGACAGAGGTGCTCTTATTGTAAATTAATTTCTACCTTTTGGATTCAAGGATTCAAGAGCAGTGATGTTAAATATGCAGTATAAATACACATACACCACCTTGGAAACCCTTTGCTTTTGAATGATTTTTAGAAAACCTTTTCTTTTGAATGACATTTAGAAATATTAGCTGGATATTTTCAGATGAAGCAAAGAGAACGAGTGCTTAGCTAGAGAAAAGGGTTTCTAATACAAAGCCCTCTGTGCCTGGCTGTAATGGAGCCCTGAGCAGCCACTTCCTTTCCTCCATTAGGCACAAATTGAGTTAAGATATTAGACTACAGGAGACAAGACAAGCACCAATTCATGATAACTTCTGCATTATACTCATTTAAATCACACTGACAAAGCATCGCCATGAAGATATAACTGAAATATATATATTTTATTTATGAAATGTAATCCAACACCAGACCTCTTGTCTTACTGTTAACCTCCTGATTTAGTGTCGTATAAATGGATGAGTGGTGACTAAGGGAAATTCGGATGTTAAGGGTCATTTGCTTTTCACTTTTTCTCACATCTCTTGTAAATAGCTTTGCTGACTCTTTAAAGCAGAACCTGCAGTCTGCAGGTTTGTCTGCATCACCAGTTCACCCTGCTTACCTGTGAATGTCAAAATGATGAGTTTCAGATCTAAAAGCCTCCACAAGGAGAATCTAAAAAAAAAAAAAGGTTGAGTTTCCAACTTTTAAACAATTGGAAGTTTAATGAAAGGGTGAGGGTTGTTTTAACAGCATTTTGTATTGTTTTCATTATCTTTACTAAAGGCTTTATCCTGGGACATTTTAGATGCAATGCAGGACTAATCCTGGAACACACACACACTCACACACAAATCTAATAATAATTTAATATATTGCTAATGTATTGAGGCAGAATGAATAGTCTCTGAAGATATGTCTTAATGTAAAGATTTAATATGACATTTTTTGGCAGCTCTAAACCTCTAAATTATTGTGTAAAATAAAACAGTATCCACTATATCCACTGTTGAGTTGCACCAGAAGTGAGTAGAAAATTGTGGTGGAGGAAAAAAACACTGAGGAAACACAGAAAGCTCAGGGCTGAACCTGAACCCCGGATCAAGGCTGTATGTGATACAGTATGATCTAAATCCCTGATAAATCTGATGCCAGGTTTATTTTTGTGTCCTGACGCAGAAAAAGCACAAATGTAGTTGTGTAAAACATTCCTTCAGCACAGTCTGTTATCACACTGCTTTCTGTGTCAGGCAACCTCCACTGAGTGGACAGAATATTAACCAGTCCACTGCATACTGCCAGTCATTACGACCATTTGCATCATAATTTCCTGTCATTAGATCCATCTGCACAAGCTGGGGTGAAATGAGATATTCAACAGGATTTTTTTATTGTTTAAAAACCTGTTTTCCTCATGTACTGTATAAGTGAACAGATTGAATAGGCTATTGTGCTATAGATGAAAAAGGCAAACAGGAAAAAATATTGCTTAGTTTATTTAAAGAGATAATGGTGAGGTTAGATTTCTGGAGCAAATGGGAATTTGATGCATTTTGTGGGTTTACCAATGGCTGCGAGTTGATTGTGACTCATCAGAGGAGCAAATAAAAAAGTAAGCTACTCTGATTATTTTTATGTAGATCACAATATCAAACATGAACCATAATGAAATGTGTGTGTCCTGGATAAGAATCACACAATGGCCATTAGCCATAAAGATATCTAATGTTGATGCTAACAAGGGAATGAACATGTACTTATACACAGAGGTTCTGTTTATCATTAGCATAAGTGGGGGAATTGAATTTTCCTCTGCTTCTCCATTTAAGAAAGATTCACTGTATTTTGCCAAGAGCCCATGGGTCACATGAGAGATTTGTTTTTTACTTTTAGAGAAACAGAAATAAATAAAGAAATAAACTGTTTTAGATCACATGCTGCATTTCTCAAAGATTACAATTTTCCAAACTACTTTTTATTCCAGGTTTGGTTGAACTGCCTGATTGTAGTTTGATATAAACATAAAAGACAATTAGTAATTTATATAGACCATAAGCATGTGATTTTGTATCTTTTATATTGTATCTATAGCTTTCTATTATTGTCCAACAGCATTGCGTTTCCATTTTTATCTAAAACACATCTATCATACAGGAGGAAATATTCAGCAAATTGTGAACTCCAGGCTTTCATTTAACTGTAGATTGTAATGGCAGTAGACAGGGTGTGGTTTCATGCTTAAAGCTGAGCTTCTGCACTTACTTTCCGTGTGTGTTTTATTGTACTCTGAGAGTTTCACTCCCATTACTCTTACAAAGCTTCTAATTCAGTGTCGGAAGCTGAAGCACTCCATTAACTAGTGTCAGATGATCTTAAAGCTATGATTTGTTGAATCCAAATTTATCTTTGTTCCACAGAGCAGGTCACCTCACAATTACAGGGTCTTAATGGCTGCATAGCTCTCAGCTTTCTGTACTGGTGTTTAATTTTAAGTCAGAGTAACAACCCAGATGTCTTGAAGACATCACAAGCTTAAAGTCTTGTCTGTGTGGGGTTAAAGTTTACATCAGATTACACCAAAAGCAGTAAGGAAAGACCAAAAGTCTACATTTTAAAATAACTAAAATAGCTTTGTGTTCCATACCACTTTAACTTTTTTTAAGTGTCGTGCCTGCAGTGCCTGGTGGTATATATGGGCTAAAGGGGTTAAGCCCTTCCTCTCCGTCTAGGAAAAAATACATAAAAATAAGGTTTAAGTTTGGCATCAACATCATTTTATATGTTGTTAACAAATGTTTTTTTTCTTTTATGGAACCAAGCATGCTGTTACCAACAATGGTCATTAGACGAAAATACACAGAATAACATGAAGAAGGCAGGCTGATACTTACTTCATACCAGAGTCATACAATCATTTACAGTTGTTTAAAGTGAATAAACAGGGTTAAACCTCCTTGCTTTGGTGTTCTTCCTGGTCTAATTTACTCCTCAATCAATAGCATGTTATCAGCAGTGATGAAAAGGTCCATGTGAATACAATAGCATGTAACAGGAATGAAGTAGATCACTATTCCAATCATTCATTTTCAAAATGTCTTAAAATAAACAGAATCTGCATACATAGTGCAATTAAAGTATAAATTACACAATGGGACAATAACAGAACTGTAGGTTTTGTGCATTTGCACAGTATTCACACCTTTTCACACTGTTGTGTGAAATTATTCCTTGTTTTCCCAGCTTGCTGTTTTGAAAGAGAAACATCATAATAACAGACTTGAAACACTTGATTTATAAAAGAGGAAGCATGGACCTGTTGGATGGATGAATGACATGTGTTCCTGTGTCTATACAGTATGTACTAATCATTCATAAGAGTACCATCCAGTTACTGATAGTTTAAGATAGTTATAGATCTCCTATTAAATATCACAACCATGAAGCAGTGTTTGTGTCTTTGGGGTTGAGTGCAAGTCATCTCTGGATATTAAAATGTAACATAAGATATAAACAAAAGGGGATAGAAATAAAATAAAGGAAATGAAGTCTGCTAGTGTGCAAAAGCAAAGGCACACACACTAAAAGAACCATAGCCTGTCCACAATAGCTTGCTTTGGGTGTTTATAGAGGCTGTAATTATCCCTGAATTAAGGTCTTTCTTAGACTGCTAGATGCCTACATCTGCATGGAACAAACATTCAACAATCATGGAAGGAATTTCGTATATTATTTATATCCTTGCAAACACTTTCCACTTTTATTGCATCTGGACATTATTGCCATGTGCATCACCAAGTGTCAGACTTTTAAATGGAACTCAACACAAGCAGATTTATGAGTTTGTTTGTGTATTCAATATCACACAATGATGAACTACAGAGAATGTGGACTCCTAATCCCAGGATTAAGAGATCAATCTAAAACAAGCAAAAATGTTGCATGCTCAGGTGCTTCTGTTTATCTACAATGTAAAGTCTTTATCTATGCAGGTATGGATAAAGTTTAAAGCTTTATTAGCTAACCCACTGGATGCATGAAAGCTCCAGTGTACTTGCCCAGACTCATGTTGTGTTTGCCATGGCCAAAAAAATAACTGAACTGAAAGTATGTTAGCAAATTTATTATGTTCATTAAAACAAGCATTAGAAAACTAGATTTGTAAAGTTCATCGCGACAAACTTTGATGTTGGCTTTGACGATGCAAGTATTTGCAAAGGATGGTGCTTAGTGGAGGCAAGTGGACATAAGGATGTCCATGTTGTTAAGTTTTTTGATTTTGCATATTTTGGGGGCAGGGCTGTGGGACATCCCGCTACACCAATTTAAAACTTTGTTCAGAGTATCACCCTAAAGGAGCTGGCCAAGTTTGGTGTAGATAGTTCAAAAGCTTGCCGAGTTATAAACCTCCAAACTTTATAATGGGAGTCTATGGGGGAAAAAGGCCAATTTGAGACCCGGTACCCAAAGTACCGGTACTCGGATTGCTTAGAAAAGTAATAGCAACAAACTTCAGACCAGGGTCTACAACATATCCGAATTTGGTGCATGTGGCTCGAAAACCCTAGGAGGAGTTACTCTTGATAATTTTTTTTCTAAGCTTAAATAGGAAAACAGAATGTTGACTTCTACAAAGCCAACATAATTAGAAAATACTTGAATCATAGTCGATATTATTACCTTGATGATAAAGAGACATCTCTCTTCATGTTAATGAAGCATGATTCCGTTCGTGACACAAAGCCAGTGTTTATGAGCTGTGCTTTTCTCTGGTCACTACATAAAAGTGAAGTAAAAACATTATTTGAGATTCTTGTTTTCTTGATAATGTGTTTAAATGCAAGGTATTTATCCATTGCAATGTATTGTCTTTTTCTCAGGCTTTTCACGTCCCTGCATATTCCTGATTGTCTTGCATCCATCCAAGCTAGTTAATATTCTTAATAAAAACTGTTCCTAACCAACAACTAACAGTCAGACCACATCCTTATTTTGTGTATGTAGTGCAGAAGAAGATGGGATTTAACACAGAAATAACGTGCTTTGGAAAAGTGAATTAAAAAAATAAAATGGTAGCTTATTTTATATAAGTTGCCTACAGAACATTTTTGAAGGCTGGAGAACTTTAAATAGAACACTGATATATAAATCCATAGCCTGGGCTTATATTTTATCCTCCCCTGATATAAATAACCTGCTAAGAATATTGAGGCTTAAGATCACTGAGAGACAAATTCACCATCTTTATTGATTACATCTGCACTGTTGTGTTTGGGGGTTATAAACAAAAACAAGTCATGAACTGAGACAAGACTAGCTGTTTTAGAGATTATTAATAATAAAATGAATATAATTATTCGTACTCATAGCAGGTTCTTTTTTTATCTACTTAAAATCACTTGATGCTAAAATCTGATGAATTGTATTTAAAAACAAATGGGTAAAAACGTTAAAACAGCACGCCTGAAATAACAATAATAATTTCACGTTATTTTTTAAAATTTAGATTGAAATATACAATGTCGAATACAAAAGTGTTCTTGATTATATAATAGTTTAGGACTGTTGCATGACCCAAGATGGTTAAAAAAATCATCGTTTCCAAAACAAGATTCATTTAAAAAACAAACAACAGACCATCAGTGGAGTCTGACGTACATCTTTTTTTACTTGAATTTTACTGCTACTTATATTTTTTTATCTTATGTAGAAAGATCGAGAACAACAAATGGTCTAAAGCGATACAGATGTTTATGTTCCTTTACAGTAATGCTCTCAAATGTTTTTAAGGTGATTTATAGATTTAACTATAAAGAAGCCTTTAATGTGGATCCGATACATGAACGGACTAGAAGCAAAACTGTCATCATACTGACTGACAACATCAGTATTGCTGTTCAACCTGTGAAAAATAAAAATAAAAATTGGATATGTACAGTGGTGTATGGAGAGGAAATGGTAGACACAATGAGAGCGATGGAGGATACTGCTAGGTTTAGTAGGTTTCACTTTGAGAGGTTGGTGTCAGACTATATATTTATAGGCTAAATAAAGCTAGTGAGTTAGTCCAGTTGATTTTGTTTATTTTTTCTTATTCTTTTCTTATTCTTGGAACATCACACCAAATACTCCCTGGCATGCAATCAAAGATTTGTTTATGCTGGCATAATGACATAATGTAATCATAAAATAGTTAGTTTAGATTTTTTCCAGTTACACTATTTTCCCCTGAGAGAAATGTTTTTTTTTCCAGTGCTCAAATTAGCACAACCGCCCTAAAGAAGAAAACACAGTCAGTGGTTCAATCATGATTATGAAGTATATAATTAAAATTGGCCGAAAATGAGATGTGGCTTTCTGCAGCATTCCTGATATAGAGCATGCACGATTTATGCAGCGCTTTATCTCAAAGCTGAGATGCACTTTAGCAATCTGATGAGAATATTTTTACAGAACACTGCTTCATAAGTGATTGGATGCCTTTCAGATGTATAAATCAAGTAGGTGCATTATTAAAGGAATATGCCAGCAGGTTGGAAACCCAAAGGCTACACACTTTGATCCCTAGTATATGGGTGTTTAGGTCGTGGTTATACAGAAATCACCCATATGCTTCCCCATCAGCTCCTGCTCATCACATCACCTTACACAGTTTCACTGAGCAATCACACCGGTTCTGTTTCCTCTAATCAGAGGTTCTGCTTTGCCTTCCATAGCCTTGCTCAGGGCCTTGCTGTTTTTGTTTGTATTGAGACCCAAAACTTTATTTATAATAGACATACACTTACGACGGAAGTCTAATGGAAAGTAATTTAGTAGCTATGACACTAAATTAAATTTAAAGTATTATGATGAACCCATTTTGAATAAATAAATCTTACCAAAGCTCTTCCTTCGTACTTTAATCCACCTTTCAACTGCACTGGAGCCATTCAATGACGTCTTATTAGTCCTTCTCTCTCTATAAAGTAATATCATAATGGATGAAAATTACAGTATTTTAACCATAGTGCTGTTGCAATCACAGTACGGTTAGTTGCAAGGTGTTAAAACTTTTTGCATCTCTGACATTCGTGCCAGCTGCAAGGCAAATCACAGGGTTATATTAATGCACTCTTTCCAATATGTTTTGTTTTTACAGTAACATATTATACATGGACCTGTGTGGCAGATGCTGCACATGAACATAAATTCTTAATAAAATGGTGAAGGTTTCTGTGAGACGTTTATGTAGCATACATTTCCAGTAATAAATCCAGCAGTCCAAGGTAAAGACGCAGCTAATTTTATGGATGGATATGTATAAAGGATGAAGTGTTTTGATACCATGATTGTCTTATTTGTTTGTAAGTGATAACATGGGCCTTCTTGTTTCACAACATGTGGTTGTGACTAATTCCTAACTTTGAGCTCTTTGACTGAGGAAATTAATAATTCATTCAATGAATATATGTTCCATAAAAGTTTCATGTTTGTACCAATAGTGGTTCTTTGACTGTGGACATTTTTTTCCTCATACAGGGAAAAATAATGAAATGCTTTACTTGCTTTAGGCTACAGAACTGGTAGACAGAGATAGGGTTAAAATAATACTGGGACATTCCTTTAGATCATGTGTATAAAAGGCATTACAGTAAAACCATTCACCATCCACGTTCCAGGGTGAGTCACCAAAGGAAGGATTTGAGAGAGACTTTAAAAGAAAATGAGAACAGCGGTGTGAATGTTTTCAATCGAATCTTGGGTTGAATCTGGGTTGTATTTGCAGTACATCAGAAGCCACATCAGTAGAGTTTTTAGTCTGAGATATTTTGTGATTTAAAAAAAAAACCTGCATAATACCATGTGGAACATTTTAATGCTAGAAAGGTCAATATTGATTGATTCTCAGTCTGGATGCAAGCCTGAAATGTGACTCAGAGATGCACAGAAGACATCACTACCAGTCAATGTTACAAATCTAGTTATTAATAGAACACTAGTGGTGAAGCTTTCAGTCTTGAATGTGTTTGTGTAGGAGTTTTGTGACTTTCATAACATTGTTTAGAATTGCAGCCAGGTCACAGTGAGAATAAACAACTCCGTTTTATTTCATGCTGATAATAATTGGATGTGCTGCTGTGGAGCAGGCTGAACTAAAATAAGAAAGCCTGATGATTGAGAATTATTACTAAAGAGTCACTGTGGAGGAGGTAGTAGGTCAAAGATGCCCTGATATACACAATATATCTCCTTCTATGGGCCTTGGAGATGCTTTCAAAATTACTGCCATCTTTAGTTTGCTAAAAACAAATTGTTTTTGAAGAAGAATGATTTCCAGAAGGTAATAACTGGGAATATTTGTTTAGTATTATTTAAGAAAAGACACAAGGGTAAAAAAAGAAGTGTAAAATATCGTCTTCAGTTTTTCACCTGGCATATATATACTGTATATATATATTTTGTAGTGCATGATGTACAAAACAGAAAGCATCATGTGTTTCTCATTGGTTTATTACCTTTTTTACTGATATCTGTATAACAGAGTGGTCTCCTGTGTTACTCCAGGGCAGGTAAAGGGCATGTTCACAGCTTTCTGTAAAACACTAGATTGTGAAGATCCTAGAACAATGTAATAACACAATGGACTCATGGACTGGGATTTTTCCAGTCAGGGTCTTTGGAGGGTGGAGATCTGCTTTGTGATGAGCTCAGACTCAGACCCAGAGCTCATCTGGCTCCTTTTCATCACCAGCAGATGTTCCTCTAACCTACTACCTCAGTCTGAGCAACGCTGCCTTATGGGAACATGAAGACCTCACCAGACCTTTTGCTCTCCCCTAGATAAAATTGTTCTGGTAGATGTTGTTATCCATATCGATATAAATGGAGTTTGGATAGAACATATTTAATGAAGGCTGAGAGTACAAGCTTATATGTGTGTGTTATAGGCATCAGAGACATTGAGAGGTTGGTTAAATGCTGCTTTAGAGGTAAATAATCCTGCTCAGGATAAAAATCTAGACATAGCTCATTATGAAGTAAACAACTGGTATGTCTGTGTTTGACATCAGTCTTTCAAAAGAAAAGTATTCATTTGAAATATATCCACACAAAAGGCTTGAGGCCTGTCCTCCCAAATCAAAGAAGCCCACTCAAATTCCAACATATTCTCATAAACACTACGAGAGAGAGATCCTCATGAAGCCTTGAAGGTCTGAAGTGTAGCACCACCTGGTGGACATCTTCTGGTAGTAGCAGACTTTGTTACTAGCAGACTTTTTAATGAGCTAAATGAAACCTTGAACAGTTATAAACTTTGCACACTTTGCATAAAGTGATGTAGAGTCTTGAAGTCAGTCTTGTCTTTTAAAAGGGCATTTTGACTTGATTGAAATGTTTGATTTTGAAAACTAGTGCTCAAATTGGCTCGTCTTGTACAATGTGAGAGAATAAAGAAAATTAAGGTGTAAAAAAAGGACTGCTTCAGATACCACAGCATGTGTGAAACAGATGCATGGCTGCCAGTGGAATTAACTCACTTCTCATTATTGACCGCAAACATTCCCAGAATCATTTATGACCCAAATTCAACAAAATTTTTCATGCCAAAATACTCAGTGATTTGACCCCACAAAACATTGTATTTCACCAACGAAAGGTTGATTCAGGAAGTATGCACAATCAAGCACCACATGCAAAAAAATTATTTATATTTCTTTAAGTGTTTATGGTCCTTTAACTTTCATTTTTTTTCTTTTCTTTTCTTTTTTTTAATAATAGCATTCGGTGTGAGCCACAGCCAAAAAATTTAGCATAAAATAGCCCCCATGGGTCATTTGCAAAGACTGCTATGTAGACTTGGCTGAGTATAGAAAGTTGGGGTCTTTTTGGTCTCATAAGCATGCCCCACACCCTTTATCATGTGCCAGATGGTGGCTTTAGGATCTCCTGATAAATATTAATTGGGTTTGCAAGAAGGGACAACAGAAACAGGAGGCACACAATTTGCATTTGGTGTGTCCCGCCTTTAGTTTTCAATAATAACGCCAACCATGTTTGCCCAAGTGTGTAGCAATAATGCATACTCTATTCCACAGGTGTTTATATAGTGAAGTTTGCCTCAGCAGCATGGCTTGCTATATACAGTTTGCAAAAAGTATCTAAGTCACAACTACAGAAAGAACTGCACTTAAGCTTGGCAGATAACTGTCTGAGAACTATATAATTATGGAGCAAAAATCAGAAACCACTGACCACACAGATGGCTAAAAGGACAGTTAAAGAGAGGAGTGAGGAGCAAGAAGTGTGAGATTGGAATGGCAGGTGAGGCAGTGAAATCAACACATAGACCAAAAGGATTAACCCCCTGGACAAACCAAGTGTTGGCAACACACCAACCCAAATAACTCCTTTTGTATGTCTTTTTGAAATGGTGCCTCATTTCTAAGCCAAATCCATTTGAATCCAAAACCAGTGCCAAAATCAGTGTCTGTGCAGCGAAGGAGACATTTGGAGGCTGGGTACATGGTCCAAAAGTGCATCCTTCCTGTTAGGCTAAAGTAAACCAAAGCTGTACTACCTGCTAAGATGTATCATGAGGAAAATTACATTGAGTAATGGCTAACCACACTCTGGTGGTACCAGTAAAATGGCTCCTTTATGTTTCCTTACTGGAGAAACAGTGGAGAATTGTCAGTAAGGACTCATTTTTCAACACCATCACTAATGAAAATGAATTGTGTGGTTTTCACCTTTTTTGTGTAAATTTAAGTATAGTTTATATGGTATGTCTGTGAAATATTACAAAATAAAAAGGGTTCACAGATTCTTCGGATAGTTTTAAATAGGGTTTTCATTAAAATCCTCTATAGAACATGACCATTTTTTTGTAGAATTATACTTAAAGTAATTGTTACGATAAAATTCAAAATCAAAGTAAAGAATTAAATATTTAGAGAATGTTCACAAAGTTTAATAGAAGTGCCACCCGTGGTGTTTAGAAGAAAGTAAAAGAGAAATTGGTTCTTTGTTGGGTAATGAGAGCCCAAGTTCGGTTAGAGAGATCAAAGAAGTAAAAGCAGCCAAACTCCTGAGTGGTCCAGGGGGGTTATGTGTGACAAAAGGAGGGGAGTTGTTTAGAGGAAAGAGGAAGGGCTGGGAGGGAGCTGGGACCAAGCAGCAGCTCATATTGTTTTCTCTGGATTTATCCTTCATCAGTCTGCTGCATATCAGCTACTGTATCTTGCAGCATCCTTTCTGTGGCATCTGCAGCTTGAACTTTGTTATTATGCTTAAAGCATCATTTAGCGTTAGATGGACCTTTATATTTACTTCACTTTGGAATTCAGTTTAGTAATCAGTTTGTAGATTTTTCTTTCAAGGATAGGATGGTGGTGTTTCTGGGTAAAACATTTCAATCACTACTGTCAGTCTTCAAGAAGAAGGGTGAGTAGATTCTCATCATTTTATTTAAGGCAAATAGGAAACTAACTTAGGTGTATTCCTTTGTATTTGTATAACTTGTATTTACTAAATGCTTTACTTTTATCGTTGTACTCTTTTAAGTAAATCTGGACAACAAATAAATTTCCAAGTTGTAATCTAGGTTAAAAATAAGGCAGTTTTCATAAGAGAAATGGTTGTGTGACTACATTTTTTTATACCTTCAATATATTTAATCATATTTCATCATATAGGAGGGAGGGGATATATGACCTTTGTTTTATTAGGAGTTGGATTAGTTTTGAGTTTGTATCCTTGGCACTGCAGTTGCACTCTGATCAGATGAATGGATTGTGACAAGTGTATATCTTTAATATCGAATCATCTCTAATTTCTAATCATTTCTATTCATCTGTCAGATCTGTCTTTTATCATAAACCTGAGACAAAAGGATTGGAAGTAGGACGTAGAGGTTTGCACTTGTTATTCGCTTGAATGTTGCTTTCCCTTTTTCTGCATCTCCTGACCACTTAATGCTGATGGATTTGGAAGTATCTAGGAAGTTTTAATATAGTAAACAATTAACTTACTTTGCTTCATGTGGTTAGATGTGCCACATTCGTTTTTAAGCTCTGCATGGTATCAGAGTCACCGTCTTCACAGTTAAGTTACCTGACACCCCCATGGGGTAGCTGCTAATCTAGACACTTAATAGTTGATGCCCGGTAGGCGGAAAACTGAAATAAAAAGCCAAGGGGATTTCTTTTAAAGAAATCTCCCCTTTTAGACCAGAAGCCTTTTATCATGTTTGCATCCCAATGATTTCAGAAGAGCTACATTTTTGTTCTCAACCAGAGTTCAAGGTACTCAGGGGACATTAGGAAGCTGATAGGGGGACCAGTGGCTTCTAGTAAGAAGCTTCTTACTGTTTCTTAGACAGTTACAAAAGGTCAACTCGAAGTTTCATGTTTCTCACTATTGTCCATGTAACAGTCAACAACCAGTCAGGAATCATGGCATAGTGACCAGCAAAGGCCGGTATGCCACACTGATTAAAAATGAGGATGTCTATTTACTCTTCTAATATCCATGTTTAATTAAAGTTTTATTTCAATGTAGAATAAGCAGAACCTGCTTCTGAGTCATTAAAGGCGCTGCAAGCGTCACGCAGTCAGTTGTGCTTGTTCATATTTGAATAAAATGAACAATCCCAGTGATATCTAACATAAGCTTCCCCCTCTCTCTCTCTACTCTCTATCTATCTCCCCATCTCTAGCTGGACAAAAGCATGACGAGCAGTCGAAACTGGCAGTGCATTACACAGCCTCCCAACAATACCAGGAGAATGTGTTTATTGAAGGTAGCAGGCCAAAGTATCTGGAAGATCTGCACACTGAAGCCCAAAAAGGACTACTACAACTACTACAACAAGAAGGTGAGAATGATATAGAACTCTAATAATTTAAATTCTTCATTTATTATATACAGTAATAGCCATATAAGTGAAGCTGAGTGCTGATGAGTGTTTTCCCAATTTCAAATACAGAGCATAACACTGCAAGGGACCTTGAGGATGATCAGCCTGTTGTGAGTTTTCTTTTCATCAAAACAGAGCACAGATGTTATTAAATTATTTATTCAGTATATGACTTCATATAGCCTTACTGTTTTGTTTTTTTTTTTTTGTGTGTGTGTGTGTGTGTGTGTGTGTGTGTGTGTGTGTGTGTGTGTGTGTGTGTGTGTGTGTGTGTGTGTGTGTGTGTGTGTGTGTGTGTGTGTGTGTCTGCAGTCCACAGAAACAGCACAAACAGAAAATGATGTCAACTGTGAAGAAAGGGCTAAACATCTGAGCTTTGACAGCACTGCTGACAATTCATCTATTGTATCTGCAATGTCATCAAGACCTGTGCTAACACGCCAAGGTACATTCATTGCCTTAACTATGAAATAAAACACAAAAAGACATGCAGATATGTTAAAATAATCACTGATAGTTGGTACGATGCAGCCTGAGGCAAAAGAGAATGTTACCAAACCAAAGGTCATTTTGTGTCATTGCCGTGCTGTCATATAAATAAAAATCATAAGTCTAAATTTGACAGTGGTGAAAATTGGAATAACAGAAGTATTCTGTAAATTTCAGTTTCATTACATTTTTAAGAATATTCTATAAACTTTGTAGGTTCAACATTTAAGCCTCTGAACCCTGTGAAGAGGCTGGACAACACCAGAAAAAGGAGTAGAAGAACGACAATTATGGGCATACCACAGCAGATTCAGAAAGAATTATGTACGTCATTTAATCACTGATTTAACTACTACTCCATATTGAAACAATATAATAGAAAATTATCAATTTAAAAAAATTCATGTTTTTTTAACCTTTGACAGGTATGGGGAGGGTGGATTTAATTCAGATCCAAAATGATGGAGGTGATGATTCATCTGGTAGAGTCATAATCCCTAGAATTGATGGAGAGATGCCTATAACAAATAATGAAGGGGCACGTGTACACCTACAGGATATTGAAACCCTTCAAGTTTCTAGAGATGATCAACTTCTCAGGAATCACATATATGCGGTGTACAGGGATGACTTCCTTCTTAACATTAAATCTGGAACACAAATGGCCCAGAGACCCAGGTCTCTTGCTGTACCTGGAATAACAACTTCCTCTGCCCTCTTGCAAGAACCACAAGGTCCTGTTATGTCTATCTCACCACAGGCTACATATTTATCCACTATAATTCCTAATGCAATCTTACCTTCTGCAATAGATGTGATAGAAATTGATAGAAACTGCAACCGGCGAAGTGTACGTACAGTTAGCAAGAGCAGCTTAGCACCTGCAAGTCCAGCTTCTTCACACTCAGGAGGAGGTACTCATGATGAGCCAAATTCTAAATGGAGCCATTCACAATCTTCTGAGACTATTGTCTCGCAGCCTTCCACCACCTCTTTTAAAGGAAGCATTCCATCTTCACATGAGGAACAAATGAGTCTGAAGAGCTCAATAAGTTGGTCAGGTTCCACCAGTAAAGCAGGAGGTCAGAGACTAGAGCAAGTAGAACTAAGTGATGTTGCGGAAACTGCCGAAAATAGTCGATTGTGTTCTCGTAACCTATCAGTAATGAAGGCTAAATTACCACCAGCACCACCAAGGAGAACATACTCTTTACACCATGAAAAACTTAAACAAGGCCCAAGGCAACTGGCTAGCACTAAAGATTTTAAATACCTAGATTCCAATGGCAGGCAACCAGATGTAGCTCTTAGTACAAAAGAAGATGCTACATCATTCTACACTGAAAATATCTCTACCCAGTCTCCAGTATCACCATCTTATGATGACACTAACTTGTCTGTGAATGTCAGTCCACAGAAACCTCTTCAAGACCCTACCGAAGATCAATCCGAATCAAATAACTCCTCCCCACAAGATATATTTGAAAGAACACTATCGCCTTCAAGTGGATATTCAAGTCAAAGTGGGACACCCACCCATTATTCTAAAGATATTTGTCCTAGCTCTCCAAGAAAGCAGAAGTTGAAGCCTCCAAAACCAGAGAGGACAGGAACACGGATTTCTCCTGCAGTTTCAGTCTCCTCATCCTTGGTTTCCCTGTCATCAAATGTATCAGATTCAGCCAATCAGCTTACACATACCCACACTACTCAATCACAGCCACCAAAGATCTCCCCTGCTGTAACAACGATAAAAAACAGAGTGACTCCACCACCTTCAGCAACCCTCAGGGACTTGTTTAACATTCCTCCTCCACCAAAGGTAAAAGCGCCTTGTCCCCCACCCCCTGAAACCTGGGTTCACAATGAATGCACAACTAAACTTTTATGTGGTCCAAGTACAAGTACCCATAGGATACAAGAGCTTCAAAAAAATGATCACGCAGACATTTTAATCATGAAAAATCAGGACACAATAGATACCACTATCCAATATTGTGATCAAAGAAAAATATCAGTAGAAAACGAAACAAATGGAACTCATTCCGAGAATAAATCAGCCATGAATGAGCACATTTTAGTACAAGAACAGGTTATTCTGGATCAAAAGGAACAAGTGGGTCATGTTATGCACAAAAGAATGCATGACAATTCAGAAGAGCTAAAAAGTAAGCAAGAAGATTCAGTAAATTCCAAGAAATTGCAATCAGAAGAAAAAATGAGTCAAATATTGACGTTAAAAGAGCACTTTGTCATTGAGTCATGTAATGTTAGTACTGTTATTTTGCCAGAGAATGACTTTTCAACGCCAGAGATAGAGAAAACAGCAGACCAGTATTTTGTTAAACATTCTACTGATAAAGAGATCCTCAATCATAGAACACCAAAAAGTCTAAGTGTTGAAGGTCCTAGAGACATTAGTATTGCTCCATCTCCTTCTCCACCTCCTGAACATTCTCCTCCACCACCACCACCCATTGGGTCTGAAATGTCTTCAGTATGCTCAGTGTCTGTACTATTACAGGAGGAAGAAGTACAGCCTGAAATTGAAAAAGAACTACCCACTGTAGAGCCTTCTTGGCCTCCACCACCACCACCTATGGACGACTCATCTGACTTAGTATTTGCACAGGATGAAATTGACTTCCCTCCACCTCCACCACCAGACATGCAAGAAACATTTATAGTCATATCTGAGAATTACAAGGTAGAATTATCAGGACAGGGAGACAGTGTGCCTCCTGAGGAGTCAGCTGATTTGACAGACATAGCCAGTCACACTGAGCAAAATCCAGAGCCACAAATTATTCAGAGCACAACATTAGTGGAGAAAATATTACATGAACCTCCACTACTTGATAGCATTCCAAATGTGTCAGAGAACAAACTGTTTGATCAAACACATGCCAAACCACAATCTTTCGAGAATGTTTCCCAAAATTACATTGATCTAGTTGGTGCAGAAACTCTTGTATCTTCAGAAAGTTATTTGAAATCTTCCAAATCACAGGATATACCTTTACGTACTCTGCCTCAAGAAACCCCCCTTCCACCTCAACATGATCCACTCGCTACTGATTTAAAAATTACACCTTCCGTTCCAGTGGAAGATCAGTCCACAGTTAATTTCAAAAGACAACCAAGTTTAATAAGTAAAGACAGCAGATGCAAAGGACTTTCTTCCACACAGAAATGTGCACCTATTCCTAAAGAGGATGCAAACATTCCCCTTGTCACACCTTCTCTACTTCAAATGGTTCGTTTACGGACTGTAAATGCTGAAGACCAAGAAGACCTATCACAAAAAGTTACAGAGACCAAAACAGAGCAAGATTTGTTTGTGTCTAGTCAAGTAACTCCACAAAAACCTATTCGCAAATCCTGCATAAAATCCATGGAGTCTCCTGTGAAGGCATCTCAAGCTCCTTCCATGCGCCTTCAGGAGGCTATACGTATGAAGACAGCAGCCATGTCTTCCAGTGGCTTCCCAGCAAGGCCCAGTCTACGTTTGCCAACCCCCACTGCAAACAGTAATGATGTGCCTGTACCGTCCCCTAAGACACCTGATGATTGTAAGTCCCCTGCCTCTACAGCCAGCTTCATTTTCTCCAAAAGCACAAAGAAAGTTGTTATCGAAACAGCCATATCTCCAGAGGCCCAGGCCAGCCTGAAGCAGAGCCTTGCAGCAGAGCTTATGCAAATTTCTGATCAGCAGAATTCATCAGTTCCAAATTGCATAAAGAAGCATCACAAGGTTCCACCACCTGTTGCAAAAAAACCAGTATATGCAACAAATCCATCAGAAAAAGTTGGAACTGTCACAAAGCTTACAACTATCGACTCTTCAAGTAAACAAAATAACGGAGTAGCAAATAATCAATCTGCTGGTCAGCAGGTTCCTTCCACCACAGGTAGGAAATACATATATAATCTTTAAAATAAATAAATTATATCATATACATATTGTATGACTGTATGATTTTTGATATGTGTTTTACACCATATACATTTCTTTTTCAGGTAAAGAATAAACTACAAGGTTTCTTGCATAACGCTTTGGGAGAAATGTTCAACACAAGGAAAAGGAAGTAAGCAAAGACAATGTGTAGCAGTTGTGGACAATGTCACTGTTCTATTGTAAAAGCCTTAGCCTGAACATGGCCTTCATATTTATGCAAAAAAAAAAAAAATGGAGTTGGTACCAATTCTTTTGATATAATAGCTTTACTGTAGCTTTGGCATATTTTTCTACACAATACAACTTGTCTCTTTTGGCAAATTATAAATCACCTTATATTATTATGGGTGGTTGCTGCAGTTAGATCTTGTAAATTCCTAAGTTTATTCTTTAACTGCAATGTTAATCTATCATATATTGGTTATAATGGGTAGTAGGCACTGCTGATCAAAGACCTCTTTCCCAACACAATTATGTATTCTATGCTCATTATTGCATTTTATCCCCTCTATTTACACTACATAACCAAAGGTTTGCTGACTCCTGATCATCACACCCACATGAAAATTGTATTCCAGACAAATTGAACATTGAATTTCTTTGCTCTTATCATAAACTTTACTTTTTTGAAAAGGTCTTCCATTAGATCTTGAAACATTTACCAATTCAGCCACAAGAGCATTAGTGTTAGGCCTGCGGTGTAGTCTGCATTCTATTTAATCACAAAGGTGTTCTGCAGGGATGAGGTCTGGGCTCGGTGCAGGACACTTGAGTTCTCCAAATTTTATAGACCATTCCTTGTGGACCTCACTTTGTGCACAGGTGCATTGTCAGGCTGGTACATGTTTGGGGCTCTTTGTTCCAGTGAAGGCATTGTAATGCTACAACATATTTATACATTCTATACATTTGTTTGCTTCCAGATTTGTGGCAACAGCAAGCAGATGTGGGAGTGATGGTCAAATGTGAACAATCTTTAGGCCATATAGTGTATATGGAAGAGGCTAATGCTATGCTAATACATTTTGAGTACGTCTTATAGAATTGGCCACCTGCATCTTTATAATTGTATATAATATGTTACACATGCTTAAAGAAATCACAGTATACACTGAATGTGCTTGACAGGTGTGTTTAATGTTTATTACATTAAAAATTACTTTTTAATATTATTTCTAGAAAAAGCACTCTGCAAGCTACATATGCTGAACTATTTCTAATGAAATGACCAAGGCAGTAACATCTGCTTCTTTATTAACATCAATCACAAATAGTATCGATACTTTGAGAAAAAAAAAGGTGCATTAAAATATTTGGATAATTTGGGTTTACAACCTATATCATGAATTCTGAGTCTGGCAGTCATGAGTCCTGGCATTGTGGAACCTTTTTTTTTTTTTTTAGGTTTCTTTTAGTGAATTATCCCACTGAGTATTTTCCAGTATTCTCAATTATATGCAATGTATTTTCTCTACTCAAGTAAAAATATCATTTCATATTCTATAAATCTGGTCTGAATGTATCCATTGATGTTTTTATTTATTTTAGTATTACTTTTAATATTATATTGTCCTCCGTGTTTATCTCATACTCAAATAGGAGGAAGTCTACATTGCCGTTAATACGTTTTTAGTAGAGATAACATCAAGGTTCAAAATCACAGACATCATAAATGGCAAGTTCTCCAGACCAAAAACAATGTAAAAAGAGTGAAACAATTTTTGCTTTCTTTAATTTTAAGGTTGTAAATCTGTCCAAACAAAATTATGAGTGTAATTGATTTGTGTGTATATCATATACATAACTTAATGAAAGGCTGGAATTATGGTTTCGTTTTTATTCTTTAAAAGGTAAAATACAAGTTTATTATTTTTGTCAAGTATTTTACAAAAAATTTAGAAAAAAATGTGTTCTTCAGTTTGTAAAGTCACTTTTCCCTTTTTAAAATCATTATATAATTACATTACATATATACATTATATCGGGGGCACGGTGGCTTAGTGGGTAGCACGTTCGCCTCACACCTCCAGGGTCGGGGTTCGATTCCCGCCTCCGCCTTGTGTGTGCGGAGTTTGCATGTTCTCCCTGTGCCTCGGGGGTTTCCTCCGGGTACTCCGGTTTCCTCCCCCGGTCCAAAGACATGCATGGTAGGTTGATTGGCATCTCTGGAAAAATTGTCCGTAGTGTGTGATTGCGTGAGTGAATGAGAGTGTGTGTGTGCCCTGCGATGGGTTGGCACTCCGTCCAGGGTGTATCCTGCCTTGATGCCCGATGACGCCTGAGATAGGCACAGGCTCCCCGTGACCCGAGGTAGTTCGGATAAAGCGGTAGAAAATGAATGAATGAATGAATATACATTATATATCTACACTGATATTGTGTTTGCACCTTCTATAGCTTTCAGAATTGCATCAGATAATCTGTTCATCATAGGATGGCTGCATTGTGCAGAAATATTGCACTGAGTAGAAATATTATGAATAATTATGCAGTTGCTGCAAGTTGTTTTTGCTGTGAACAGCATTTTTAACCTCATTGCATGGTTAAAACCTGGCCACTAAAGCACTGAACACTCAATGTCGCATTCCTAAAGCCATTCATTGGTGCCATGAAAAGTGCTATTAATATTATGTTTGAAGTGAGCCTTCAAGTGTAAGTAACATTGGTAAGAGACACAATCTTCACTGGGTATGAGACTTCCTGACAAATATGACGAAATCCATTACAACAGCACCACAAAAAAACGCCATTAGGCTTAATCTTTACCTTTTTACAACAAAAAGGTACACCGCATTGTTTTTTAAACTTCAGTGGGCCACTATTGATGCTCTTATAACACTCTGTATGCTCCTGTAACCCATTCAAGGCAAAGTGTAATAAGATGTGTTCTGAGATGACCTGCTTTATACCAACCTTCAATTCTAATGTGATTTGTAGTTCTCTGGCTATTTGTTTGCTTACATAACTCTTGATATTTCCATTTAACCCATTAGTTTTTGTCTACAGGATCAGCAGGCAGTGGTGTTTTTTATTTTACACCCAAGTCTCTGTAAACCCTCGGTGAGGATCCTTTGGTAAACATTTCCAAAAGATGCATATGCTTAAATGAACATTTAAAAAATATTTTTTAACAGTTTTCTAAAAAAGGAATATGCATGCAGTAAGTGATATTCTAAAAAGTGTTATAATTTGGATTCGAAACACGAGTGGATGCATTTGCACCTATTAGTAAGGAGCAGGAATTTTATAACTCATTCATTTCAATCATCGTACTTCAACCATTTACCATTCTGGACAAAAATGAGAATGAAAATCATTTCTTAATTTTACATATTTATTTCGTATGGGTCTGGTTAATAATATTGATTTTGTACAATAAATTCAGTACATAATGCTTCTGTTTCCATCTATTTTGACATCTTCATATCTTCCTTTATACACTGATGTATATTAAGGTGATCTATGACACGATGTCTCTTCCTTGTCATGACGGGTAACAGATTACACAGTTTCGGAGTGATCTTCAGATCAAGTACTCTTAGGCTGTTAACAGTATATAATGGATGAATGAAGCTCAATGAAGACACTTTGATGAAGATTTTTGAGAAGAAGGGAAAGAATATTTAACAAATGCTGCCACCCTTCAATGATTTACAGGTGATTTTTCCTAGTTTGGTCATCAAATCCTTCATGTTCCACTGAGCTATCAACTCATCTGAGATCTTCATGTCCACCTGAGAAGATATAGACAGACGTAGATGTAAAACTCAGTAACCTGTGCACCATCCTCAATGCCGTGTCATAGTTTGTTGCAAATTTCACTTTCACATACCTGAATCTTCTCAAAAACCTTCTTCTTTGGCTTGAGTTCATCATCCGGTGTTCCTGATGTATATCCATCGACAAAGACACGATCCCCTGGTGCTGATCCTTCAGGTGGATTCAAAGGCTCTACTCTTTTGGTCTTACCTTCACTGTTATATACAACAAACAAACACCTTCTCAGCATGCAGTACTTTACACATTGAAAGCTTGTGTTAAACTGGATATCAGGAATACTTACACTGAAGCACAGAGCAGCATAGCCTGAGACTCGATCCCACGCATCTTCTGAGGCTTCAAATTGCACAACAATACCACAAGTCGGTCCTGAAGCTCCTCCTGGGAAACGTAGGCCACCAGTCCGCTCACGACAGTCCGAGGCTGCTCTTCTCCGACATCAATCTTCTCCAAATAAAGGGAGTCTGCATCTGGGTGCTGTGGAGTGTAGGATAGGAATTAAAAAGCATGTAAGCACAATAAAGTACTAAACTACATTGTGAAGTCAAGTCATTTGCTGTCAATATTGTGCTTCACAATCAATGCTCAGTATTCAGTTAAAGCACTAAAGCTCTAGTAGACATGTCAACAATTGTAGTTCAATTACTGTGATTAACAGTCTTAAATGAAACATAATACATTGCTAGATAGTAGATATGACGTACCTTCTCTACACTGACAATTTTGCCCACTCTGAGGTCCAGTCTGGATGGGATGATCTCATCCTCATCATCTGCCTTTTTGGGGTTCACTTTTACTGCAGCCTCTTTAAAACAGATACAAACTCTCTATCATACTGAATGAAAGCACCTTACTCACAATAAACACTATCCACAGATACTAACCCTAACCACAGAGTGTTTACTAAACTTTTATGTTCTCTTGAACTTACTGTTTTTTGAGGGATAGGCTGAACTGCTCAATTTCTTCAACTCTGGTGTCTCAAACTTTTTCCTGATGGGATCCAGAAGTTTGTTCAGGGACACTTCTACTGACGCCTTTAAATCACCTGGATGGATTTTCTATGGAACAAATGTTCAAAGAGTGTAACTACAGAAGTAAAGCACAATAAGCAGTCATCTTGCGATTAAAGATGACGTAGAAAATGATCTTTTTTTTTCTTGAGAGTATAAATCTTCAAAACTCACAGAAGGTCCCCAACGATTTGGTAACATATTTGATTTTTCATTTGTGCTACATGAAAAAGTTCATCAGAAGAGGAGACAAACTACAGATACACAGTTAAGCTAAAAGAGTACGGTAAAATGTGGTAACTAATAGAATATCTAATAATATATTACCAATATTATCACATTATATCCTTCTGGGGAAACTACACATGGTACTGGACAGTGCAATGGAGCTTTTACATGCCTTTTGGGCCTAGTAATAAAATGATAATTTATTCCTGAGTATGTCTGTATGCGTCCTCTCAAAACAGCTACAAAACCTTCAGCTCTCATTCTATTGAAACATACCAACCAGAAAAATACCATACAAACTCCACGTACCTCCTCAGCAAAGTCTTTCTCTACTTCCTCATATGATGTGTAAACTTTGTCTCCGCCCCATTTAGGATCTCTTTTAATCACAAATTCTAGTAAAGAGAAAAGAAAACATTATTTTTAAACCGTCTTTCTGTAGAATGAATAGTTAAGATTGAATGAATGAATGAAAATGTTGTGACTTTGCTCACCAGAATGCAGTGGGAAGAGGACATGCTTGACAAAAGAAAGGACTCCATTGTTTTGGATGTTGCCAGGCTCACAGAAGGCCTTCTTCAGTTTCTTCTTTACATCTTCTTTTTTGTCAAGGAGATCTATCTTGGATTCCTGAAATTGTCAAATCAAAAGTATTAATAGGAAATATTAACAGTAAAAAAAGATCACGGGTCAAGGTATGGCTTCAGTTATACAGAGCTGTTCTTCACCTCTTCAGAGGAGCTCATCTTGCCTCCTGTAAGGCCGGGCACCATGGGGTTCATCATGTGGATCCTTTTAGCATAACCTAGAGATGGCAGGTACTGCAGGAACAGAGGAAAATATGAAATCATTGTGTACATGTTACAATCACAATGTGAATTTGTTGTGAAAGATAACTTTGTCCTTACTAATAAATTGCTCACAAATTCACACCTTTTCAGCCAAAGTGAAGATCTTCCTCTGGTCCACTCCACCAAACTGAGCATCCACTTTTAAGTACTCCTCATCCAGTGCCTAAACACCAATATACCAATAAACGACGACCTCAGAATTCAAATCCAACAGAGCTTGTGAAGAAAAGTGTACAAGCTTTACATGTACAGTAGCTGAGTGAAGTGAAGCACCTGTAATCCGGGGTAGAGCAGGCCGCTCAGGAGAGGATGCTCCACCTGCTTCACTACTTCAGCTCCAGCCTTCTTTGCGTCATGCTCAGTCACCATGGACGACAGCCGGTACACATCTAGTGTGTAGTCCCTGAAGCCAGCGGAAATAACAGTGTAGGAGGCAAGAAAGGATGAAAATATATACTTACTTACTTAGTCTAGTGTAGGCTTCACCAATCCTATCTAACCATCAATCCAGGCAAACAGTGATTCCAAAGCTATATACTGTATGTAGTATATTTCATTTAAATGAATATTTATCCCTAATAAACAAGACAGAGAGAACAGTGGCAAGGAAAACCTCCCTGATGTCATGCCATAGTCATAGTGTATAATGAGCAGAAGACAGCAGTCTCTCACCTGCTCAGCTGGTAGTCTGTGCCTTTGATAAACTTTAGTTTATCCAGAGGGACACTGATACTTTCCAGCATGGCCTTAATGACCTGCTCGTAATATTGAACTCGGAGCTCAAGCAGCTCCCAAGGTGCCTTCATGTTATCCAAGTAGGCATGAAGGTCAGCAAAAAGGATGGTTACCTACCAAACACAAATGAGTGATAAAGTATTTCCACATTAATAATACACAATCTGGACATTGTTGACTTAATAACTCATTAGATTCCAGAATAAACATAGAAAAACACTCATTAATACATTCTGATCTCGGTAGACATGAAAAGGGAGATTAGAGTCTGCTGAATTAGCCTCACAGATTTATAGATCATTTTACAATTTTATATGTCTGCTGAGCCTCAGCCATAACTCACTGGCTGACTGATGCTTAAAGTAGGTATTATTAGTGTGGCTGCTGAAACTATAAACACATTTATTAAGTGAAAACTCCAAAGAAAATATTACCACATAACCCACCTCACAGCCAGCCTTCAGGAAGTCTGCGATCTTAGACATGGGGACAAAGTATGCTACATGAGGCTTGCCTGTGGTTGCTGTGCCCCAGTACACCTTTAATTCTCTTTCCTTAAGAATTGCCTTCAGCTTCTCCTCCCCAAGAACCTCCTATAAGATCAGATACAAAATACACATATGGAGTAGACATGCAAGAGTATATATAACATCCCTAACAACTTCGTGTTAAATGATCATATTTCTTAAACAGCACCATTGTGGATTCAGACAATAAATTGCTTTGTTCACCTGAAGGTTCCGAGTGATGAGGTTAAACTTTTCATCAGGACTCAGCTCTTCGCCCATGGTGCCCTGCCTGCCTCTACTCACTGTAATATACAGAAAAGCAAATATCATTACTTAAATAGGAAATCAAATATAATTTATTCTTTACAGGAATCTCTTACTGGGTACCATGATTCTGAAAACCCATAAATGTGGCTTTGTTTAAACCAAATGCCCTTTACGGTTTAGTTCGGTTTATACTCCTATCTCCAGATTTGGTCACTCTCTTTATACACAGTGTCTAATAGTTGTGTACATTCTGTATGTATACAGTGTGTGTACAGTGTATACATACAGAATGTACACAACTATAGAAAATAAATCACAATGATGTGTGTAAAATACAAAATAATAAAAGGTGAGAATGAACTCATACAGTATGTGACTGTGCAGTTACATGCGATGATGCACATATAACTATAACTCTTTATATCTCAGAATGTTGTGAAGTTTTTGAACAGCAGCTCTGACTTTAAAAAATATCATTGAAAAAAGTTATTGTTTTAATAAATGATTCACAGGAACTTGTACAGTATGTCAGATGTCATGACATGAAGATTAGTAAATTCATACAAATGCTCCCATAACCTATTAACTGAGATGGCTCAGCTACTAACTAAACACTTTACGATGTTGGTGTTTGATTCCTGAATCATCAGGAAATCAATATTCAACATCCACTTATAAAAGCCCTTGCTCATGTTGGTTGAGAGAATGTTTCCATAACATTTCACTCTAAACTATAGTTATAAATATACATCGATGGCTGTAATAAAGTATACTGGATTGTACTGTTGAACTATAACCATTATACCACCTTCAAGTTGTTTGAATAGGTTTATCTGAATTTGTCATCTGTATATGACAGGGTTAGATTGTTAAACAAACAAACAAACAACAACAAAACAAATTCATTTGTCATATACCCTCGAGGAAAACATTGTAATTATAAGCTCCCAGAACCTGACAAAAACAGCACTGATTTTATGAACCAAAACAAAACATTCACATAATGTTATGCAGTGGTTCTGACTATCAGACAGCTAGAATCAGTATAAAACAATGGTATGTGCGGTTCCAGGAAAATAATCCTAATAAACCCAGTCATGATTTATTCTATAATTCATTTTTAATTTGATTTTTTTTTTTTAAACTGCTTTCAATAAAGGGTTTTTTTTGTGGTCTTTAAGGCATGTACCATAAGGTATGACTCTGATTTCAGTTTAAAGACAGTATTAAAAATATATTTCCTTGTTTCCTGAAAGTTTAAAGTCAGAGATCAAGTCGACCAAATGAAATAACATTAAATAAAATGATTAATCCTGAAAGCCTCTCTACTTCCTAAATAATTCAATTCAAATTTATTTCTATAGCGCTTTTTACAAATGACATCGTGTCAAAGCAGCTTTACAGAAAATAAACATAGAACAAAAGGTTATAAAGAATAATATAAAGATTAAAATACAAAAATTCAAGATTAACATTAGATATAATATTTAAATGTGTTTGTATTTATCCCCAATGAGCAAGTCTGAGGTGACTCAGGTGACTGTGGTGAGGAAAAACTCCCTTGAATGGTAAAGGAAGAAACCCTGAGAGGAACCAGACTCAAAGGGGAACCTCATCCTCATATGGGTGACACTGGAGGGTGTGATTATAAATATACAGTCTGATAATTGTTGTATTGATGGAGTTGGCATCTCCGCTTTAGTATAGCAGAGTCTAACTGGAGCTGGAACATCTCTAGATGCCTCAGGATCCTCATCTCAGTGGAGGTCCAACATCTTCAGCATTACTTTAATTACATTACTAGTGCACTACATAGGGGTATAAAGCAATACATAACCAACAGGCAGATTTGGGATTCTCTATCGCATGCCTTATGTATTGCATTTATGTACATCGCACTTATTTTACAATATAATGCATGGTTTAAAAACCCACAGAAATCAGATTTAAACCTCCTGAGCCTTCAGTCAGTTAGCATACGTTAGCTAAGTACAAAGCTAAGAGTAAGCCTCTACACTATTTAGGTTTAGATGTATATTTTCAATGACAATCCCAATATATATTTAATAAAATATAATGATATGCTGCTATATAATATACAGATAAGAAAGGAATATATCGCACCTGAACCTTCCTGGTGTGGTAAAACGTGTAGTTAAGCCGGTGACACCTCTTTCCGGATGTAAGGTTTCTTTTTCAAAATAAAGGTACTCATTACTATACAATATGTATAATAATAATACATTAATAATATAACTGGTATAATATAAAATACCAATAATTGTTAATTAAGTAATTTACTAATTAAACAAATTCAAAGTCTTAAAATAATAATAAAACTAAATGCATTTTATATCTAGATGAGTTTATATTTATTTTGAAACCATGATTTGAAATAATGACATTGTTGCATCAGCGCTGTATAATCAATTGTCGAGTCAACTCCCAGGATGACCAATCAATGTCGTCGATGTAATCGGCAGTTGCTATGCTTCAGCCACAAGATGGACCCCAAAGGTTATTATCTTAATGTGTTTAATCACTGTATACTTACACGTTTGACTTTTTTTTTTTTTTTAAATCATTTGGCAGTATTAGCCTGGAAATATTCAATGACTGTCTACTGATTCTGCTTTGAGCTTTCTGCACATGGGTTTGGGCTGAACACACATGGGATTGGGTTGAACACACACATGGGTTTGGGTTTGGGTTTAGTCACACATGGGTTTGGGTTGAACACACATGGGTTTGGGTTGAATCACACATGGGTTTGGGCTGAACACACATGGGATTGGGTTGAACACACACATGGGTTTGGGTTGAACACACACGGGTTTGGGCTGAACATACATGGGTTTGGGTTGAACACACACGGGTTTGGGCTGAACACACATGGGTTTGGGTTGAATCACACATGGGTTTGGGCTGAACACACATGGGATTGGGTTGAACACACACATGGGTTTGGGTTTAGTCACACATGGGTTTGGGTTGAACACACACGGGTTTGGGTTGAACACACGGGTTTGGGCTGAACACACATGGGTTTGGGTTGAACACACATGGGTTTGGGTTGAACACACATGGGTTTGGGTTGAATCACACATGGGTTTGGGCTGAATCACACATGGGTTTGGGTTGAATCACACATGGGTTTGGGTTGAACACACACGGGTTTGGGCTGAACACACATGGGTTTGGGTTGAATCACACATGGGTTTGGGCTGAACACACATGGGATTGGGTTGAACACATACATGGGTTTGGGTTTAGTCACACATGGGTTGAACACACGGGTTTGGGCTGAACACACATGGGTTTGGGCTGAATCACACATGGGTTTGGGCTGAACACACATGGGTTTGGGTTAAATCACACATGGGTTTGGGTTGAATCACATGGGTTTGGGTTGAATCACACATGGGTTTGGGTTGAACACACATCAGAATCATAATCAGGTTTATTGGCCAAGTGTGTTAACATAGACAAGGAATTTGGTTCTAGCTGTTTGTGACTCTCAAAAGTACAGACATAAATAACACTGTACTATACAAGATAATACAGACTATACAAAACAATGCAGATGTTATACAATAGACATTATGAGTATTAAATATCAATACAGAATACATGACTGATCAGTTATGTACATAAAATGTGGCAAATAACATTATTGTGCAATATTATGCTTTTGTACAATATGCAGCAGCAGTAGTGTGTGTAACATACACCGATGATGTGATGACTGACAGTTCTGATAATGCGGTACTTAGGCTATGAAGCATTGAATATAATTATGGTGAGTTGTTAATCAGGGTGATTGCCTAGGGGAAAGAAATTGTTCCTGTGTCTGTTTTAGTAAGCAATGTTCTGTAGCTCCTGCCAGAAGGGAGGAGCTGAAAGAGGTTGTGTCCAGGGTATGAAGGGTCAGTGGTGATTTTTCCTGCCCGGTTTCTGGTTCTTGTATGTTACAAGTCCTGGGGAGTTGGCAGGGGGGCACCAATTATTTTTTCTGCTGTTTTAAACTGTGCGTTGCAGTCTGATTCTGTCCTGTTTTGTTGAATTTTGAAGCAAGTAGAATTGAGAGAGTTTTTTTAAATGATTTTGTTGAAAATTTTAATTTTTCCTCTGTTTGTGATATTGAAGGATCAAGACTAAAACATCTCATTTTCTTTGCTCATTTTTATACCAGGGCTATGTACAGTAAACCTCTGTAGCTCTAGGTAACACAGATAGCAGGAAAAAACACTGAGCCATTCCAAAAGATCACACAATGCAAAGCTGTAGACAAGGAGCATTTATTAAACAAATCAGATTTAATCGGCTTTTAAATAAGACAAAAGTGTCCTTTTCCCCCACAATCATTAACACATAATATTTAAACACTGTACAAACATTATCTACATATTTACACAAATATGTACAGCAACAGTCCTTAGTGGAATTACTTCTGGCAGTAAACCAGTATGAACCTCATCACTGGAAAAATCTCAGAAATAACAACAAAAAAAAACCCTTCAAGAGATTCTGCAACATTTGTAGATGCATTATATATGTATATGTATGACATATGACAACGTATACAAACATATATTCACAAGTCATCTTAGGTCTGAAGAGATGACATGCAAAAAAAAAATATATATATGGTGGTTTTCATTTGCAAACCACTTTGAATACATACAGTCAACAACACAAATAAAAACCCTAGTGCTTCCCTTATGCCATCTTTTGTAGAGGCAGCAGATTCATATATAAATTAAGGACAAACACTGAAACAGTGATGTAACACCACAAGAACCTTAAATGTGGATACGTTAATTAGCTCCAAAATCCTTTCATTGCCCTTTAAAGAGTTACATAAAAGTTGACATTGCCAAACAAATATTAAAAATATTAAATAAGTAGAGCTTCGTTCTTCTCATATTGGAGATTGTAGACGATGCAGAACCAACACCATCCATGTCGATAAATTAATATTCAACACCCTGGTAAACCAAATGTAAAGAATCTGCTAATAATAACTGTGCAAATACTAGAACTGTGCTACTGACAGTGATTTTTGAACGTCACTTTTGTTTAACATTAAAGGATCAAAAGTTAGACTGAATAGACTGATTAGACTGATACTGTATTCTGTGTAGAGAAATGGAAGGAAAATGGATTGGGGATACGAGTTAAATATGCACAGATCTTCCTATGCACGTACATGCACATGGCACACGCGGCACACACACGTGTAAATTCACACATGGCACACACACGTACACATGTAAATGCACACATGGCACGCACACACACACGTACATGCACACATACGTGTAAATGCACACATGGCACACACACTGAATTATTCCGTAAACTGTAATAAAGCAGTGTAGTATACTGCTTATATTTTGCAACACAACAAAAGTATGAACTTTTCCTTGCAATGTATAAAATGTTTAGTGTAGTGTGAGTGCTTTGTGCTTTTCAAGTTCATTACATGTCTTATTTCCATTCTGGAGAGTAGCACTAACATTGGCAACATAAACAAAAAATGCATACGCTCTGAGCACAGGTCAATTGTTTTGTGCTTGTTCTATAGGGAACAACTTGAGTCTGCTTTCAGACACTTCCAGATCCTCCATTCGATGTTTCTAATTATTTAGTTGTCACAAACACAATAGGGTAAACACGATTGGCCTGAATGCCTCCGAGGGCATTTATCTGAGGGTCCCTTATTTGGTCGTCCAATTTGAAGCCCTCTTTAGAGTTCTGTGTTGTTACAGCGCGTTGACCAGCTCAGATTCTGACGAGTCTGCATCTGACTCCAGCTCCCTAGAGCAAGAGAAAGGGAAACAGTCAGATAAAGCTCAGTGTTTAAAATGTGCTATTACTGAAAGCTCATTATAGTTCCAATCTTTCTAAGGTCTAAGGGTTCTTTCTCACTTGGCTTTATCCTAAGCTATCCAGAGCTGCATCCTTACAAAATATTACTGGCAAGCTGTAAAACATCTCAACATTAAATCTTTTTAACTCTGGCAATGAGGAGGTAAATCCACCCTTATAGTGGAACATCACTTTGCATACCATTCAAAGTCCTTAAAACTCTTTTTTTTCTATGCTCAATATCATTTAAATCATCATTGAGCTTGATGTTATTTATAAAAAATTAAAAAATTACATCAATCATGATGGAAAAAAGCAAGTGTCATGTATAGAGTGGAGCCTTAAAAAAGGTACAATATCGGAAAGGTGTGTGTGTGTTTTACCTTTGCTCGTTGAGAAGTTTGCGGTTTCCCTGCCGCCTCACCTCGTCAATGGGATAAGAGATAAATATGATCAGTCCTATGATGATTAGTACAATTGGAGCCGCAGAGACCAGAATCTTCAGTGTAATATCCACCGCAGCTGGTTGCGTGCAGCCTCTTGTTACATAACCTGCAAAACTACATGGAAATTTTTTAGAAAGATTAGTTACATGTTCATGCTCAACCAGTTTAATCTGATGACAAACAATTCAGTTCAGGTGAAAAATGTCAGATTGTAAGAAGATAATTTTTCTATAATCAGTGTCTTGATTTGGCCCCAGGAAGAATAGAATATGGATGATAGAATAAAATTGCATGGATCTCCAAGTCAGCAAAAGACTCAAAACAATCCAGCAGAAGTTTGGGATTTTCCTGCTTAAAGACTTCTCATAAAACGCCATGTTAATAAGTGAAACTACCAAACTAAGCTGGACTCTTGCCGGTAGTTGACTGGAACCTGGGAAACCTCTATTTTTGACATTAAACTGGCTTAAAAAATGTATGAGATCTAAATGTGCATGTTTATCACCTTATTATTAAGGTCTACATTCATCTGCCAAGAACTCATTATCCAGAAAAAGGTTGCATGTTAATGTCAGAGCAAAATGTGCTATAAAAGGCTTAAGCTCCCTATAAAATCTGCTTAACCTCCCTGTAAAATCTCATTTCAAAGGCCCATGCAGGCAGAGAATATTAGCAAGAATTGTTCAGCATGTGTGACTGAGGACCGACTCACTCGAGGCTTAGAGTTGAAATTCCTAAAGAAACTCCAGAGGCAAACTTTGTGAAGAACACGTAGAAGGAGTAGAAGATGGCTTCGTGACCCTGAGATTCAGGATTCAGAACTTTGAAGTCATCAACCACATCAGGAAGCATAGACCTGCATACACACATATACATGTACAAGTTAGATTCCCAACGCAGTGCTGGTCAGTGACCAATGGTTCTCTTACTGTCCGACACTCACCAGGGGAGGAGAAAGGCAGCAGCGATGCTGACTCCAGAAGCAAAGGCAATAATGTAGGTCACAATGAGATTACTCTTCAACAGGACCACTGTGATCATGAATGGAATCACGATCTGCAAACATTACAAAGATGAGCATTGTGAATTATTACGTCCTCAATGTCTTCAACTGCATTATAAATAATTTTGTCCAAAAAACGCTCTCCATTTTTAAACACTGCTACAAGTCACACCTATTAAATGGTCCTGCTAATACTTACTGTAGTCCCAACATAGACGGCTGTTTTCTTGCCAAATCGGGTAAGGAACCACTGCCAGAAAGGGATGGTGAGAGTGGCAGAGAGCTAGAGACAAAATAGATTAGAACAGATTAGAGGTTAAGACTTTTCATTTCACAATTCATACTTTTACTCTGAAGAGCTTTATAACTGCCTTTTCATACAAGTAAAGCCACAGGAAAGGAGTAATTATATAGTGAGGTTACTGCACAAGAACTGGCACCTCATTCATAGTGAGATTGAGCCCAGGATCAGTCTGTATATTTCTTTTAACCAAATCCTTTGTTTAAAAAAAAAAAAAACAACCTGTGTGCCTATTCAACATGTAGCATTAATTCTGCAGGTGTTCTGTGAATCCAAATCCTGTGCTGAAACATTTTATCCTGTTAAATAGCATTAAATGGGAGTCTTTAAGCAAGTTGTCACTTGCAGCAAGTAGTTAAACCTGATGCGTCAATGTGAGATTGTATTATTGCACTTTGAGATAGTCTATCTTTTAATAAGGTTTAGAGCTGAATAAATATCCTTAAACATTACCAGAAAAGTCTTTTTTTCATATACATAATGCGACTTTTGTATTGTGTTAAACACTCTTAACCCTCAATTTACAATCCGAAAGTAATTTACCAAATAAAAGTCGACCTTTTTGAGACTGAATGGATTCTAGTTGTTTACTCTACGAGCTAATATAATGCCATGTTCTCAGCTTCCTCCCCAAGAAAGCTGGATGTTGTGCTATAATCTTTGGAAGAACACTTACCATGACAACCAGCAGGACATTCTGAAAATCGTCTCTGAAGCCCAGGGTGTAGGAACAGAACAGAGCAAAATTGCCCTCCAAGAGCTGCACAAAGAAACATTGAGTTATAAAAAAAAAAAACTACGTGCAAATCCTAATCAAATAAAACAAACCACCAGCCAAAGATAGCTAAGACTAGCCATGGTGGCCCAAAAAGTGGCTGAACTTAAACCCGCAAAAACAAACACACTCCTGTAAAGCAGGCATAGCACTCACCATGAAAGCCAGAGAGGTGAAGAGGAAGCCCATCACCAGCTTGGCGTACGGACCATGGCCCATCACTAAACGGATACCCCGGAAGAAGGACATTCGCTCGGATCGTACCTTTGACGCTTCTATCAAAACAAAACAAAATATTTTTTAGGGGCTACGGTATTGGTTAATTTAAATGAAATTCATGTCAAATGTAAAGGAGTCATGGCGCTACTGTGAACATTTCATCACAAGCTCATCCAAATCTTTGTGCACAGCATGTGAATTGTTCAAGAGTCAACACTCATGACTGCGGGTACTGTATATAGTTCCTGTTGTGTGCTTTCCTCTGCCCTGGGCTGAACCTGCTCTACAAATGCTGCTTTGTTAAAAAGTTTTTTTCCTGCAAAATATGCCCAAATAAACTAAAAAACTGCAGCACTGTCTATTACAGTGGAGCCCTGTTTCAGATGCATCTGTATCACTGGTGTAAAAGAACTCCTCTCGGTTTACCCAGTGCCATTCCCAAGCCCCTAAACCTGAAGAGTGCCAGCCACAGAGTAACCTGAGAGCTGTGGAAAAGAGTCCACTAAACAGAATATGCGACCTGAATTAAACCAACCTGATCCCTAAATTACTTGTGGATGTGTGACTAACTCCCTGTGGAAACCAGCTTTGTTGGCTTCCAAATAATATCAGGGTGTGGACGGGTAATACTATGGAAACATCAACAAAAATTTTGGCTCACCTTTGCGTTCCTTCACTCCAAGAAACAGTGTGATGGCACAGAGGATGTACATGGCACAAATAACTCCTGAGGCAATCATGTAAGCCTGTCTCTGAGAAAAGAACATGAGCGGGGTAATGTGTTAAACACTCACAAGCAAGAATAGTTTCTCTTTAAATACATTCACTCCTAAAACATCATAGCAATCACTCAGAGGTCAGAAACTTACTGTGTCTTCAAGGGAAATTGTTTGGCTGCTGTTGAACTCAGATCCAGAATTCTGGGAAGTGGAGTTGAGATCATTTCCAACCGGTACGCAGGGCGCATTAGCCATCCCCACAATCTGACCTTGGATTCCAGTGCCAATGACAGTTCCCAAAACCTCCACAGTCATTCCTGAATAGGAAAATGGCAATGATGAGGCTTGTTTGGAACATAAAGCTATTTCATTATCACAGTATACTGTATATCACATTCAGAAAGTGTGCTCATTCTAATAGTGCTTAATGTTAGCATTCCAATAATAACAATTTTAATATGTATTATTTTGGGAATCCTCTGGAATATTAGTTAGCATATAGAACAAACCTTTAGAAACTACACAACACTATGATTCTGTATCACAAGATGATGAAAACGGTCAGTTGTTCAAACTAAGAAAAATAACATCACTGTTGAGAGACCTCACATTTTTTCAGCTACTAATTTTCACATGAAGCTAAATTCTAAATGCTGCCCTGTTTACTATAAATAACCAATGTAGGGAAAAGTGTAGCAAAAGGCTCTTGTCGAAGTGTACTTGCATCTGCTCAAGAGAACATCGTTTGAGATTTAAAAGCAATACTCTCTTAAGTATGTGTGGAAAACTGTTAAATACTACTATTTAATGTAAGATTTTTGCATTATTGTTACTACTCTTATTAATGCTACTTTAATTACAATAGTATTGTTATTAAATAAAAATAATTAAACATATTTACAAATTTGAATATTTAAACATTTTAAAAGCAAAAAATATATAAATGCAATAAATTCCATGCTTTTACAAGTGACATTTAACCAGAATGTTCAGAAAACACGCATTTCGATAGCTGAATAACAGAAAAATGTGAAATCTTAAGCTTCTAAATGTGGCTGTGCCCTGAAATACATCAAACGTGTTCTAACCGCATTCTTTCAGCCTAAATATATAATGAATCTTAAATGTTTAAGGGTGATTCAGTCCTGACTGCTAATGGCATCTTGAAATACTTACGATAGGCGGTGGCTGAATCTCTCTCCTTCTGCTCTGAACTGATGAACATGGTGAGGGCTGAGTATGGCACATGGAAGCACTGCAATGGAACAAAAAAGAAAAATAAAGAAGAAAATGAGATGAAGGTTACCTCTCACACACTTACACTACAGGTACTGTAGTTTTCGTGCAGAGGATTAAGCTGGATGATCCATACCGTTTGTAGAGTCTGGAAGAGGCAGTAGAATACGAGGTACCAGAGGACTTTACCCTGATCCACAGGAGGCACGTACCAGATGAGAAAGTAACATATTACTGCAAAGGGAGTAGACAGAATAATCCTGCAAAGAAATGGATATAAGAAAATTATGGCTTGGATTATGAATTGTTTGAGCATTGCAATTTACATGCAACTTCAGACATATCTGGTGTTAACAGTCAAATTAGGAAAATTAGCCAAATTCACACGCTGTGCCCAGTATATCCAAAAATACCCGTCCTCAAAATCACATTACGCCAATTACGCAATCCTCTCCATTTTGTCATGTCCTGAATCTAGTCAGACTGTTACATAATCATGAACAGTAGCTGGATATTTCATTATGGGCAACGTTTTGGGCCACATCCTGTAGTTGCTGCACATTTCCCTGATGTGTTACTCATCTAAGATGAATGTACAGCAAAGAAAGTAGGATTTGAACGGAAGGGTGGACACACTATGAGTCAAAAAAAAAAAAAAAAGTAATAGACGACGACGATTACAATAAACTGGTTTTGTGAACAGGTTTGTAACAATAACACTTCCATTGTTTATTTTCACTTGGGTATATTAGGTCAGAGACAGAAAGCAACATACAAGCTTATGACTCAATTACTATAAAAAGCTATTTTCTTGGCTAATACACCCAGACAAAATAACCACAATGACAGTGCTGTCTAGCATCTGTCCGTTTCATGAGGATCCTGGATCACTTTGAAAATAATACAAGCTCGTGACAAGACTTAATATGTTGAGATGCTTGAGATATTGTCCTGACATGCTGTGTAAAATGTTAAACCTTAAAATTCCATATGAACCACACCCACATTCATTTTCTTGCTCTGCTCTTTCAAGCAATTCCATTGCAGTATGTAGGATGGAGCACAATAATGCATTATAGTGCTTTCTTTTTCAGTATTTCCTAACTAAAGCCTTAAATACCACCAAGTATATAATAGATCCAGCCTTAAATAAAGGCACAAAAATGAATAATTGTTGCTACAGACACTCTTTGATGGCGAACATTTATGCGTCTCGTGAACTGAAGTAACCCTGTAAAGATATCCCTCCCTTTTTGAAGGCGTTGGCTCTGATTGGACGAGAATCGGTGGTGTGTTGTATGGGCCACTCGTGACGTTGGAATTTGACTATAGTGACAACACTCATCCCCCCTCCAGAGAATGAGTGAGTGTGTAAATCTCTCTCTCTCTCTCTCTCTCTCTGTGTAGTGTCTTGTATCAAACACATGGCTTCTATTCATATCTATGGGAATATATTATTTTCTTCTTTGCATATTAACTACATTACTAATGCTCTAACCAAAATGATTCACTCTTAGTTAAACAACATTCATGGGTACAATAAATGTGATCGGAAAAACCATTAAAGAAATTGTGCTTTAAATCATCTTGTGGGAGCTTCGAGAAATCGTTAATTGTTGTTACGCCTGTTCATTCCTCCTGAGACGTTTAGCACGCCAACAGCCAGCTATGTGTTCCATGAGTCTGCTGATAAACCAGGCGTGTTTCTGTGGCTAGAATGAATCAGAGAGAGGGGGTGGGCGACTTCTTAGGTCAGTTCCCTTGCCACTAATGTGGAAGCAACATCAACAATCCAAGTGAATAACTGTCCTTGTCCAACTCAAAAACCAAGAACGCCCTTTTAAAACGTTCAGGCTTCATTCAAGAACTCTCCAAAACCAGACGGTGCACTGCCTCATGACATTTTTACACACATGATTAGAAGTTAACAAGGTCTGTTTAACTACCAGATTTCCTTTTAGTGCACAGCAAAACTAAATGCTGTATTTAATCGCTAAACAATCTTCTCATGCGAGAATCAGGTGCAGCGATATTCTTTAGTGCCAAATGATCTGGCAGGACCCACTGACCTGGCAAAACCTGTGAACTAAATCACTACTAAAAATCCTTTTCCTATCCCCAGGCCTCCCAACTTTCCAATATCTATAACTCAGCCCCTAATGAGCTTTTTAGACTTTTTCACACAGTCAACTCCAACAAGCCGATTTGGCAACTAAACTAACACTCTCCCATTACATTTAAAGACCACTGGAGCAAATGAACAAATGTCTTGTCTAACAGAATCAGGTGAGAGATCCTGCAATGGCACAGAGGTACAGCACATGCCCCAGATGATCTCTTTTACTAAAATAGCCCCGTGGAGTCAGTTCTGTAAATCTCCACAGTGGATCAGGGTGTGTTAAACCAATCATTCAAAACCGAAAACAGAAGCTTTACACATGGGGATTCTTCAAGAGACATCAGTTTGATTCAGGAAGAGAATTTTGAAGGGAAATTTGAATCTTATTTAGACAAAAGTACGAGGTTTAGAAAAGTACCCAAGATATTTGAATAAAGCAGGGATAGTATTTCTTTAATGGATTACACATTTGAAAACACTGTGGTACCAAGAATGACCTCAGAAAAGTAAAACACACAAAAATAAAATTTATTTAAAATTTAAATAAATAAATAAATAAATAAATAAATAAATAAATAAATAAATAAATAAATAAATAATACCATGGCATCATTTTCCCGAATCTGGTCCATGGAGTCCGGCTGACCAGGAAACCCACAGTGGGGTCGGTGATGGCATCCCAGGCTCGCCCAACAAAAAGGATAATGGAGGCATAGGATGGATCCAACTAAAGAGCAGAGAGAGGAACAGACCAAGACCTTACATAAATGGAGCATTTAAACAAAAAAAAATAACTATAATCAAAACAGAAAGCACACTGATCATAACCCAAAGAACATTAACCTGCTAATTTAGGAGGTATGTGCATCAGTATTAGTAAAGCAGGTACAGAATTATGCACAATATCCCACTATAACCCTGACTAGTATTTAACAGTTATTAATAGCAAATACTTATATCAGTCTATATTGCAGTTCTTTCTCAACTCTAGCCAGATAAAAGCAGGTCTGTTTGAAGTTATATAACCACACATCTGTAAACAGCTACTGTTTTCTGCCTCAAGAATAAGACCGACTGAACACTGTGGCTTTGATTAAGGTTTAATCAATTTTAAGAAAATTATCTGAAATTTCAACCGCCGTATATTTTTTGTTGTTGAAATCCCATTCATGGATGGTGTAGGGCCTATTACTAACTGAAAATAGGGAAATGTAATGCAAATGAGTGTCTGCTGATTATACAGATAAACACCCTCAAGATTTATATTCTGGAATTGGATATTGAATGCTGTATAGGTAGTTAAGAGAAATAAAGTTACAGATTTAATAAGAATTTCCTCAGCCATCAGCCTAAGGAAAAAAGGTGTCATATTTAGAGTTCTTGTATGTAAAAGGTTTAACAAGTATAACCTGCATTCTATCTATATATGCATTGCAACATTTTTGACTGAACGCTGAATTCAGAGATATATGGTCCATAACAGTTTATTAAAATCGTATCATTGTGTTTTACATTTTATGTTTTAAAGTAGAACTTATTCGAGCACAAGGACTTATTTAAACAGAGATATGTACACCCACACCCAAGTGTTTCTCATGAACTGCTTTGTATTAATACAAATGTGTTCATGGATTTTTCCTAACACAAGGCTGTACAATCCTAGAAAGGCAAATGAACCACAGTGACCGTTTTGTAAAGGTCAGAATGTATCCAAAGCACCACAGTAACCTTGAAACATTTGTGTATTCCAGTTCTTTGCCACGGTATTCAAGTCTTCAAAGCCAAACCAACCAGACTGACTACATTTAAACATTTTGACGGCATAATTAACAGTTTCTCAATGAATGAACAATCATATGTCCTGTATGAACAATCATTACTTGCCCTTTCAAACAGGAGCTTTTCCCCATGAGCCAGTATTGTTTGAGTGTAATCTGGCCAGTAAGATTATATAGTTAGTTCTGTATCAATTTAGTACATATTGATAGAAAATAATTATTTAAATGTATTACATTTCCAGCACAATGCCTCTATTGTGTGTTTGTGATGTGGCGGTCACCTTCGTGTCAGTAGGGCAGAGGGGCGTTATTTGAACCAACTCATTTGCCCCAGAAAGTTAAAATACAAGCTCATAAAGTGGAGTATAATTACCACTGGGAAGTTCAGAAGTCCATTAATAATAAAAGGAGGTATACTGGGAACAGACTATTGTATTTTGGCTTTGTATCATTAATGTGTAACTTCCTTGTTATAGTATTAGCACATGCACTAAAATATTGCAAATGCAAATCATAGCTTGTCGGCCAAAATGCTGAGCTCATTGACTGCCCTTTATGGAAACATCAAAAACATTTCATGTGATTAGGTGTGTAACAATATGTGATCCTGTTTGTAATACCACACCTCCCAGATGTGGTAAATTAGTGTGTAAAAAAATGATTCGTGCCAGAAAATTTTCGAAAAATTCACGAGATTCAAGAGACGAGATGGGCATGTGGTAGCCTAGTGGTTATGGTGTTGGGCTACCAATTGAAAGGTTTTGAGTTCTATCCCAGGTAAACCAAGCTGCCACTGTTGGGCCCCTATGGACGGCCCTTAACCCTCAATTGCTCAGTTGTATAAAAATTAAATAATGAAAGTCACTCTGGATAAGGGCATCTGCCAAATGCTGGAAATGTACAGTAAATGTAAGTTTTTCTAGCTATGGTGACTGACAGTGAATTCACTTTAATGCTCCTCAGCACTTCCACATCCACACAAAGTAGCTCATGGAGATGCACGATTCTCTTTGGAGTAATGAATAACCAAGCTAACTCACCAGAGCAACATCCAGGAGATAGATCTGGAGGAAAAAACCCAAGGCACATCCTGTGATCTGATAAGGCGCTCCTCCTACAGCATAACATAGCTTATTGCACAGTGATAAAGGTCTTTTCTCCTCCCCCTGGAAAAAAATAACATCACATTTCAAATAAATTTCAAGTCTGAATGAAAGAGTCAAAAATGTACACAAAAGATTCAAAAACAGATTGTGGGAAAGAACTTCATACACAATTATAATACTGAGTGTATTAATGATTAATGATTGTCAAGAGCATGGTTTGCCATTAAAAACACACCATCAGTACTAAAACTTGTGAGCTGAAACGTAAGTTTTCTGACCTCAAACATCTCACACTGTCATACAATACTCAAATAGAAACACATCCCCCATGGGGACACAGCCCATTGAGATCCAGGGTCAAGTGCAGGCTGACAAAACAGGTGTAGGTGGAATAACATGTTGAAAAAACATCAGGATATCATGTTTTTGTTAAAAACTATAAAGTCTTCAAGGATATTTAAGGTGTGCTGAATCAGACAGCCATGAACCAGTGAACTACCTCACATTCTTATACGTAAAGAGTTTCAACACAGTATTTGGCAATGTTCATCCTTCTATGGTGACAGCTGTGTTTTCACACAAAGCTGACATTCGTCACTTCGGTTTAATGACCAAAATAGATTATAAAATAAATTCAGTGGTCAACCAGAAAAAACTGAATGTTAATGGTAAAGTAGATTATTTTGTCTTTAACCACCAAAAATATATATGAAAAAACTTCCAGTCTTATTTATCGGACCATGAACCTCCAAGTGTGAAGTCTGAAGTGATGTGATATCTGAAGCACGCCAACGGCAATGCCAGTGATGCAAAACTCACAAGTACCTGCAGGTGATTTCACTAATATTTTCACAATCCAATCACGTTGTGTGAACAAGGGCAAACTTGAAACTTATTCAACTCATGCTGATAAACTTAGAGAGGTAATTTTAACACAGCCTCAATTATGTGGAAAGGTTTAATCACGTGCTGCCACACGTTATAAATAAATAAATCGATAAATAAATAAACAAACAGATAAATAAATAAATAATAAAAACCACATTTTTTTTAGATAGATAGATAGATAGATAGATAGATAGATAGATAGATAGATAGATAGATAGACTGACTGACTTGTGGGTGGGGAGTCATATTAAAAACGTGTAATTCTTCCTTTCGCTTTCCTGCCCGACGGGATTAAAAGGGAAACACGCAGGTTTGGTGACGTGAGCACGAGCCCCTGGAGTTTATGACACGTCGCATACCATCCCTGCCAACCCACATCTGTATATAGACACAGATCAACACATGGTTCTCTTTCTATATACACACACACTCGCGTGTTTATCATTATAGAGGAGCTGAGTTACATCTAAACTATTTAAATAATTAATTAATTAATAAATAAAACCCTGAAAATAAATAAATGTCGGTTTATTGACGGAGATAAAAAAGCGCGGTACTTTTAAACTTCAAACCCAGTGATCACATAAATAGATAAACAAACAAACAAACAAATAAATAAGACCCATTTTAAACCCCGACTCATTGGATCTGTATTAAGAACAAGTACTTCTTGTTACCCATTTAAATTAAAACCATATAGAGTCTCTAGACTAAACCCACGCCCATTGAGACACAGCTGGGAAATTAATCCCACACTGGAGTCTTTCCTGTTATATAAAACCCCGGATTTTGACTCAGAATGACGTTATTAATCGATGTTTATGTAGATGTGGTGTATAAACGTACCTTAGAAGCGGTTATGACTTCGTTATCATCGCGTTTCCTCAGCAGACTGGAGTTAGAGTACTGTTCAGCTCCTTCTCCTTTAGCCATCTCGGAGTCACTTCTCTATAAACACACAACGGTTCTACAAAAAATATAAAAGTGCTAAAGCTGTTCCGTGTTGTGTGTTTGCTTTCAGCCTAATGCTCCAGTGAATGGCGTTTGAAACGTATTACACGTTAAACTGTACGCCTCTGAGAGCCGGCTAATTAAAATACACAGGACTCGCCTCCTTTTTTCATTTATGGATGTGGCTCCGCCCACCTGGAGTCGCCTCATGCTTTGTAACGAATCGTCACGGAGGCTCGGCATCCGGAAAGGGTTTTTACACAGCTTTCACGTAACAAACGGAAACGTAGTGTAGTCACCCACTTACCGGAAATGTAGTCTGTGGTATTACTGTGAGAATCGGTTGACTGGTGCAGTTATATTTTTTAGAAGTGTGTGTGTGTGTGTGTGTGTGTGTGTGTGTGTGTGTGTGTGTGTGTGTGTGTGTGTGTGTGTGTGTGTGTGTGTGTGTGTGTGTGTGTGCGCGCGTGCATGGGCGTAAATCATGTCCCCCCCATCCGAGGATTGTCCCCCCCAAAAAAAATTATTTACAAAATATCGCACTCTCTATTGTGAAAAAATATTTGTATTTACACCTAAATAATTGTGTAAGTAGAAAAAAAAGACAAACGCAAAACTGCATTTAGAAACAGTTGAGTCCCCCCTCCCCTTCCTCACAATGGTTTGACCCACTGCCTGCTTTCCCAGTACATCTCACATACTCTGCACACACGAGTCAGGTGTGTGGCTGCGGCTCAGTTAATGTTGGACTCCATTAAGTAGGGGATTTTACTCACTTTAAATAAAGCGATTCTCTTTAATGTAGTTGCAGACTCATTCATAAATTAGTTGCGGCAAAAATGCTGATTACCGATGTAATTTTCCATGAATCTGCTATATTAGCGATTAAAATCTGACTTATCTGGTTAACGTTAGCTTGTTTACAATAGCTTGTTGCTTAGTGCACTGTAACTAACACACCAAAGCCGTTTTGTTTTTATACATAGTGCAGTTACTGTAAAGTGATTATTTAATAATTGATTTTGTTTGTTTATTTTATATATATTTTTCACAATAACAGTCATGTTTATATTTTATTGTATGTTGATGGCTTAACTGTAAACAACACAAACAATGCAATAAATAGTTTTGAAGAAGAATCTGCTTTGTCATTGAACCTGAGAAAAACTTTATAACCATAATGACGCAGTCTCCATGCTACAATAATAATGATAAAAGCAAAGGTTGTCACTGTGGGGACATGTCTTTATAAGTACAATTTGACTGTATTATTTTTGTCCCCCTTCAAAAATTGCTAATGAGAAATTTTATGTTTATTGTCCCCCCCCCTACTGTTAAATGAAATTTACGCCCATGTGTGTGTGTGTATGTATGTATGCATGTATGTATGCATGTATGTATGTGTGTGTGTGTATATATATGTATTTATTTATGTTTTTACTTATGTGTTTGTATATGTATGTGTGTATGTGTGTGTATATATGTATTTATGTTTGATCATATTTGTACTTATATGTGTGTATGTATGTACGTTTGTACTTATGTGTGTATATTTATGTGTGTATGTGGACTCTTTTCTTTGTTGCGTTCAGGGAAACGCTTTCCTTGAAAGCAAACACAGAGAGAATGAGGAGAAGCTTCTTCCCATAGGCCATTCGGAGTTTAAACCAGGAAACACCCAGGATCTGGATCTAGATCAGGATCTAGTACTGGACCTCTCTCCTTCACTTTTTTTCTGCACACCTTTTTTTGCACTATGACACTTTAACTCTGGACTTGCACATCACAGTGCCACTTTATACACTCTATACACACCATACTGCACATTGACACTTTAAGGACAATCATTAAAAAAACATACACATTTATGTATATGTATATACATTTTTTCACATATATTTTCATATTTTATATAGTTTCTTTTTATACTTTATTTTTTTATCTACCTCATTTTGGTTATTTTTTTTTTCTTAATTGCATTACTTATATTTGAATACCAGACAGATGCAAAAAGCATTTCATACTCTGTCGCATGTTGTACTCTATATGTATATGTATATGACATAAAATTTGATTTGATTTGTGTGTGTGTGTGTGTGTGTGTGTGTGTGTGTGTGTATTTATGTATGTACATATGTGTGTCTGTGTATGTGTGTATGTATGTACGGATGTGTGTGCATGTATGTATGTGTGTTTGTGTATATATGTATATAATGTACATATTTCTGTATACTGTATATCTGTTGATCCTTGACTGGCATCTGGGTGTGCTCTATTTGTTTTTTGTTTGTATGTTCATCAAGTTATCTTTTTTATTTCAGTAATTATTTTAATTGAGAAATATTCTTTTACAATCACTCTACACTCACATGTTTGTGACAGTATAAATTTTTTGGCCCTTTGTTTGTTTACATTTTCGTTCTTTCTTTTTTTTTCTTTCTTTTTTTCCCATGCCCTTACTCAGGGTCATGTATGTAGTAGTCTGTCTGTCTGTCTGTATGTCTGTCTGTGTGCGTGTTTACTTTTTTAACCAGCATTTGCTTGTACAATAGTCCAACTCCAAATACTTTTATCTATAACAATATTTAAGCATGACACTGACTGAAAGGTCATTCCCAAAAGTCAGGGTTATAATTGTTCAGAAAAAGCATCATATCATTAAACATCTAAAAGAAAAAAAATCCCAATTTCACAAATTGCCAACACATTCCTGAATTACTAGCTAATATACTAGATATTGTCATGCTAGTAAAAAAGTTAGTGATGTCCAGAAGGCTGTGATAAACATCAGTTATTAAAGATGTTCATATCAAAACAAATTTAAATTCCATCCATTTAATAGGTTTACCCACCATAGCGGCCAGTAACTGATCTTTTTAAAGTAGATATTAAAGTATATTTGAGATAGTACATATATTAAGTATATCTGTTTCAATCTAATATTTAATATCTTTTGAATTTTTGTACTAAATATAAAATTTATTTATAAGTGTACACACAAAATACAAAACAAATCCTTGGGTTTTATTACTCTTAGCTACAGCAATATGTTTATGTGTCCATGTTTTAGTGTTCTACATAATTTGAATGGCTGCCAGCAAAGCCTAGATGTCCACGTGGAGCTGGCAATATTTACTCTCTCAGAGTTAAGATTCAGTGTCATACAGACCAAATGTGTGCCAACTGGAGATAAGATAAGTTTATTCAGAGTGGCTGTTAGTGTTGATACTGCTGATATTTGGTCATAATATTGCCTCACTGTCTTCAGTATTTGTTTACTAATCTGGATTGCTTAAGAAAAGATGGCCTTTAAAAACTGAATTGTTAATAAATGCCACTCATCTTTGTTTAATTGCCCTGACAGATACCATAAGGTTTTAGTCCAAGTTACTGTACACTGCAATAGCACTTTGATCAGCATCACCTGACACCATGAGTTAGAGTTAAGAAGAGCTTATGGATGGGTGGTAGGAGGTGTGAATATAAGGCTGTATAAAACAGTGCTATGTGTTCTGATCTGGAGCATACAGGGAGCTGAATATCTCATACAAAGTTATTTTATACTAGCAGTTACGTTTGGTCAATGTCCTATAGTAACTCTTAGGTTATGAGGCTCACATCTGTTGGTCAGTTTCACTCTACTTTTGTAAGTATTATGCTGGGAAACATGAAAGCATCAGAGTTTCATGCTAGACCAGTTTACCAGGAGAAAAGATAGGATCTAAAGAGCTAAACTTTATTATAATCATATTATGACAATGAAGACAACTGTAATAGCATTCTTGTTCTACATGAAGCCAGGAAAATTCCCCAGTAATGCATCTATTATTAATCTTTGAGTCTTTTTTTTTCTTTGTTTAGATATGAACACAAAACATGCAATAGAAAAAAAAAATTAGAATTTAGAATTTCTTAGGCTTGTCCATGAAAAAAGGTTTCACATCCAAGCGCTATTATAATAGCTAGTGCAAAGGTTATACACTATCTCTCTTTGTTTGTTTGTGTGTGGGGGGGATGTGTCTGCTTGTCCATGCAATTACATGTATTCATTAATAATCTCTTGATTCAATTCAAGCATATTAAACTAATAGGCATGTGAAAATAATATAGGTAGGAACGGTACAGTTAAGTGCAAATGTTTTTTTTTGTTTTTTTAACCTTATCCCTGAAAACACATTAAATGGAATGATTAAGAGAAAGTTCATTGTAATACTGTTAAAGGTATAAAATAGTTTAAATAAATTAACAACGAAAAATCATCTAAATCGATGATCCTCTTGACCCGCATACGTAATGTGACATTTGATTTTATTTGATCAGAATGATAATAAATACGTTTAAAACATTTTAAAAAAAAAAGCAAAGCAAAGGAAGATATAACAACCTCACACAAGCTATAAATGACAACTGAAAGGAAATGAAAAGGAGGCACTAAAAGATTCAAAATGTGAGCTCTTGAATTATAAGTAAATATTTATATCACATTCAGAAAAGTCAATGGCAATTTTTAATTATTTAACCTTTTTTTTGTCCTTTTTGTATGTAGTTACAAGAGACATGAGAGATTTAAAAGTGAAAGAAAATGAGTCCTGCAGGAGTTTTTTGAGGCAGACCTGAAAATATACAGTAAATAATATCTGCAAGAAGAAAAGCAGTAGAAAATATGTTTTTCTTTTATGGTTGTGTTTAACATTTCTGCAAGTTGAAATAGTACTGTTCAGAACAATTCTATATAATTACTACATATACTCATTAAATCAGGATCAGCGTTTTCTTGAGGGCTCTGAACAAGTCTCAGGCACTGAATATATAATTTACTTATCTAGAATGTCAGAACAATAACAGTCATCTTTTACCACACAGTGATTTGTTATGTTTGCTCACAAGCGCATTGTATGCTAATGCACTTGTCAGGAGTAAAGCACAGCAGTGTGTGTGTGTGTATGTGTGTGTGTGTATGTGTGTGTGTGTGTGTGTGTTTGTGTCAAGAGAGCCAAGGGCCAACACTATACATAGACACACGTGTTATGGAAAGTCACGAGGAAAGCTTTGTGATACTGCATGTGTGGTATGTACACCGTGTCCGATCATGACCACATGGAAAGCACTGTGTGGGACAGTATGAACATATTGCTTTTACTTAACAAAAAAAAATTAATGTCTATTCAACTATATTTATTTGGATTTGTTTAGTTTAAAGAGTTTTTTTTTTTTTTTTTATAGAATTAGTAGCTCAAGATGTAGTAACCTAAAGGATCGGCGACACACCAAAACCACATTTAAAAAAATCGCACTCAAAATAGGTTTAACATCTTTGAACAACAAGAACACAAAAGCACATGCAAAACAAAAGCACAAGCTTCCTTTGGACATAGAAAGCCTGACCTTTCCTTTATCCATAAAAGCAATGCAACACAGGACAATAAATCAAAGCAGAACAATTCAAATATCTCTAACAAGGCAGAAGAACATGGAGGCCTAAACACCCCACTCATGAAATCTTTCCCAAACTGTTCCTAAAAAGTTGAAATTACAATTATAATGACTATAATATTGTTGTACGCTGTAGCATTACGATGTCCCTTGACGGGAAGATTCTAAAACTATGTTCCAGCATGGCAAGGTGTGCGAAGGCCAGTGTAGAAGACCTCAATTGGACTGCACAGAGCCCTGAACTTCAAGACTACCGAAATCAATTAGGCTACTGATTGTGTTCCAGATCTTCTCATTTGATTTCACAAATTCTTTTGTCCCACAGTCACATTTCAGAGTCTAGAGGGAAGCTTGTTATAGCAGCAAAATAGAGACTAACTACATATTAATGGCCATGGTTTTGTATTGGGATGTTCAAGTGGTCAAGAGTCTTTAGAAATGTGACTGTGGGACAAAATAATTTGTGATATCAAATGAGAAGATCTGGAACTATATTTAGAAATAGTCAAAAGTATGTAGACTCTTGACCACTTGAACATCCCGATACAAAACCATTAATGTGGTCTCTAGTAGTTAGGAGTTATACAATATCCTTAGATATCCTACATCCCAACATAGTCTACAACTGTAAATGTATACTGTACTGTACCTATGTACAATAAGTATAATTATATAGTAAATCTAATACCTAATAGAACGGTGAATCTTTGAAATTTAAAGACAATTGCACATAACAAACCGGCATCTTATGGTATAATTGACACTAACTGGTCTGATGACATACACACATTTTTATACATTAATCACATGCACGAGAATCTCAGGTGATGGGATCAAAGTACGACAGCATGCCCATGTGGCTGCAGGTCAAACAAACACCCACTGAGCCAGACTGGTACAGCCTAACCCAGCACAGACCAGTGATGTCACCACGTTTGTTAGTTTAATAACATGTCTCTAAAGATAAGAACTTTAATGTTTCATAAACATTTCATAATGGTTCACCTCCACTGAAGGTTATCACAATTATTCAAGCTTAGTACCTCTAGGTACCACTTTATGAAGATGTGTAGCTTGACCTGTGTATGGACTACTGAATCCTGTCAGATCAGTTTCTTTTTATGTTTCTTCTGGGTTTTCCTTTTGTCCCCACCTCTTAAAACATGTCAGTAAGCAAATATACTATATTAAATTGCCATTAGGTGTGTGTGTGCGGGCGTGCGCGCGCGCGCGCGTGTGTGTGTGTGTGTGTAGCAGTGTATGGTACATTGTGATGGACAGGCCTGCCATATTCTCCCCTCATGCAGTCATTAGATTATTAGCTCCAATTCCACCCTGACCAGAACATTGCAGAGACTGAAGGTAAACTAATAGATGCTGCTATTTTGCACGTACCAGGATGTATGTTTGCTCTATCTGTGTGCCCTTTGATTCCTTGGATTAAATTCTGCCATGGCAAACACATACCCTTTTTTGCCAAGTTGAGTATCTTACTGTCGCTGTGGATGTTGTGGCTTTGGCCAACGATAACAGAGAGATAAATTTTGACTTCAGGAATGTTACAAGCGATATCTTAAAAGTTAATCTGAGGCCAATTTTAAAGTTTTATATCTCTTCTTATAAGTTCAAAGCGGATATATTTCAAAGTGTGCTCATGCCATGTTATGGCATTCGTACTGATAATGTAAAAAAAATTGTGTGGGTACAGGTTTAGACACGCTGTAGACCACACAGATTTTTCCTTCAGCAGAATTTAATTTGTTAGGGCCACACACAGCAGTCTACCAATACTATGCATCAGAAAGAGCATCCAGCATAAAACCTGCACCAAAATACAAAATATGTACTTTTATTATTAGTACTTTTATACTATTATTTACTTTTTCATAAATCATGTTGAAAGTGTCGTAATTTAAGTCTTAGTAGCATGCTATCATTCTATGTGGTTGCCTTGATGGAACTTGTGGGTGTTATTCTATTTTTGCATCTCCTCATGCTTTGGCCCGATGTTAACTACAACAACTAGGCTGCTTTTATAGTCATGAAGATTTTGTCATGACCCTTGCAAGCAGATAAAGTGGATACAGACACAATTAACCAGTGTCCCACTCATCATGAACATAAATTTCACTAAACACTGTCAAAGGCATTTATAAGACTAGCATAGTTTGATTTCAGGGCTGAGATTAGATATTGTCCGGACACGTTCATATAAGAGCCCTGGTTAATGACAATCGCAGTTTATGCTTGAGACACTATGGACATGCTCTTACTGTTACTTTTTGAAAGTGTAACTTATTACAAAATTAGCTTATTTAATAGTAAAAGGAACTTTTTCATACAGAAATATGTATTCTATCATTTTTCACTAGTAACAGTTTGACAGAAGGATAGTTCTTGTTGTGTGTCCTGAGTTGTAGTTAAAAGGAAAATGTTTTGTAGAAAGATCACAAATTATTTGTAAATGTCATATCCTGTTTAGCTCAAAGGTATCACCCACATCCTCTGGCACAGATAATACACACACATGTGCTCTGCTTACAGTATGTGCATGGCAAGCGTTTCTTCAAATGGTGAAGTAGAAAAAGAAAAATCTACAACGTCTACACAAAAGGTCTCCACACGCCTGTTAAACTGGCAGGTTTTTGTGATGCAAAAAATTAAACCAAGATCAATAACGTCAGAGATCATGTCTCAATGATGTTTTTTTATTTTATTTTACTGGAGCAGGGGTGTGTACAGTTTTTTTAATCCAGTGTAGCACTTTATAACATTTTATAAAGTGCTACACTGGATAAAAATAAATAAATAAATAAATAAATAAATAAATAAATAAATAAATAAAAGAGGGTTTTCCCTGTGTTCATCTCCATATACGTTGAGTTACTTATCATATTTTTGTTGAAATGTTTATTATGCTTGCAGAAAGACAGCTGTATCTACAGTGTGAGGAACTATCCTATACCTCTAGCTAATCTATAGTTTATTCTTAATGAGGGAAACTTGTCAATAGCTCAAGTGGTTAAGGCTTTGGGTTGTTGATTGGTGTTCAAGCCACATCTCTTTTAATCAGCCACTGAATCTTGACTACTGACTTACACTCTGACTCCAACTTACAAGGGTAGGATAAACAAAGACAGAATTTTACTGTGCTGTAATGTATATGTGACATTAATAAAGTCTTCTTCTTCTTCTTCTTCTTCTTCTTCTTCATTTACTTCAATCTGTTTCAGGACTTGTTCCATCATTAATGGCAAACATGTATGCATTGTTAGAACATGCTGGTGCAGAATCATGCAAGTTACACACCAGTTTAGCAATAAGACTCACAAAAGGAAGTTAGGCTGTGAACCACATTTGATTTCAGTTTTGAAAACGTGTCAGAGAAAAAACATCACGTTGTAGCGCCCTCTTTTGGTGAATAACCAATATTGCCTGCAATATTTGAGAAAACTAGCAGTGTCTACATAAACACTCACAATCTATTATCTGTGCTCACAAAAACTCAAACATTTATATAGTAGCTGTGTTGAAATTAAATGAAATTGAAAATGTCCCACATTTGTACACCAGTCTTCACTGTAGTCTTGGAAAACAAGCATTTCATCTTTCTACATGGGAAGTCAAATAAAAAACCTTCTACAGAGGTCTGGATCTCATACTAATTCTAGCCATTTTTAGGTTCGGAAGATAACAAAGGGCAGCACTTGCTATATAAAATACACAAAATGTCCCCAAACTGTAGCAAATAAATAGCCATTGTGCAGCTGGTTAAACTGTTTTAGAGCTGTACACAAGTTACAATAAGGCCACCACAATAAAAAAAAACAACAACAAATTAATAAAAAAACAAATTAATAATAATAATAATAATAATAATAATAATAATAATAATAATAATAATAATAATAATAATAATAATAGGGGGCACGGTGGCTTAGTGGTTAGCACGTTCGCCTCACACCTCCAGGGTTTGGGGTTCGATTCCCACCTCCGCCTTGTGTGTGTGGAGTTTGCATGTTCTCCCCGTGCCTCGAGGGTTTCCTCCGGGTACTCCGGTTTCCTCCCCCGGTCCAAAGACATGCATGGTAGGTTGATTGGCATCTCTGGAATATTGTCCGTAGTGTGTGAGTGTGTGTGCCCTGTGCCCTGTGATGGTTTGGCACCCCGTCCAGGGTGTATCCTGCCTTTGTGCCTGATGACGCCCGAGATAGACACAGGCTCCCCGTGACCCGAGAAGTTCGGATAAGCGGTAGAAGATGAGTGAGAGTGAGTGAGATAATAATAATAATAATAATAAAATTTGTTTTGTGTATATACACAATTTTTTGTATGATTTAATAAGCTTAATGTTTTTGTTCTTTTAGCTGCTTCCTTTCTCAGACTCTCAATATATTTAATTAGTATTTAATATACGCTGAATTTATAGGCTTGTCTAATTTTACACGTGTGACTGCGCTTTTGTCTGAATAATTCAGGGTTAATTGAGTAAGACTTTTTTTTTAAGACGCCTTATCTATACTTTCACTTATGTAGCTATGAATTCTCGGTACTTTTCCTACCCCTCTTGTATTCAAGTTTTCCAAGAGTAATAAAATTGTGTGCTATAATTCTGGGTACGGCCTGCAGATGGAGACATTGAGCTAGAATTGTCATTGTTGCGTTTATCAACGTCTCAGTGTACAAGCAGCAAGTTACCACTGGCGTGAGTACAGGAAGCTCAGATGGCTTAAATGGTGTGATGTCTCACAACCTCATCGTGTTGAGGAGCTCAGTGTGGCCCAGACAAACTGATGGCATCACGCTGGTATCGCCAAGGCCTTACATTCCTTTACATTTTATTGGGTACTGAGGTGAAGGTCAAAACACACCTGGACATTCAACACACACATACGCACACACGCACCCACCCACCCACACCCACACACACACACACACACACACACACACACACACACACACACACACACACACACACACACACACACACACACACACACACACACCATCTCTTCAGACCCATCACTCATCTTGGTGCAACACTGTTGACTGTGAAGCAGTGCAGATGGATCTTACACAAGCTACAGTCTTGCATGAAAGTTTTACTGAGTTCTAATTACTTAACAATTTATCTACCTAATTAACTCTTAAACAAGTTAAAATATAGTACTGAGTGTATCAAAGGTACAAAGTTGTTTTTATATCTATAATTCATATTCAACAATTTTAAATGTTAATTGTATTAACCATGTACAGGAATAAAGCTTATTTCCCAATAGTCTGTAGCTAAATCCAGACATATTATTAGATTATTTAATGATTAATAATAAAAGATTTTTGGTTTCAAATGATTACTGACATAATATTCATTGGTTGCCTCAAAGGAGCCACATGCACATAATCACACACTGTTTTATAAAAGGTCTTAAAATCAGCTGTTAGATTGTTTAGATCATACATTATTTGTCTAATATTTTTAAATTGTTTATATATCTTATGTACTTCAAGTGACACAATTCATAAAATGATTCAAATTGTTAATTGATTAGTAATGTGTGTAAGTTGTTTTTAAATAATTAAAAAAAATGATCTTGGTAACATTTATACCAAACAAACACACATTATATTTTTCTTGTATACACAATTAAACATCCATTTGTATATTTCTAAAGTATATTCCATTCAACTATGAGAAAAAGAAACTGCAGTAGGTGTCTGGCCTTATAAATGTTTAAAAATTATTATTATTATTATTATTATTATTATTATTATTATTATTATTATTATTATTATTATTATTATTATATTCTAGTCTGTTATATACTATATCATCTTTTATGTATATTTCAGTGTAACTTAGTAATAAGTGTATTATTAGTGGTTTAAAAAATGGTCAGTTGAGACATATATATATATATAATGTAAACAGTAACTCATTCATTTCAGTGATAATATGGTAATTTTTAAATGCATCTGGTCAGTAAATGTGAACTCCCATTGTAACTCCTGCTCACTTCTGCAGTGTGTGACTCACCATAGTGAGTGTGATCAATAAAATAGCCTGGACCTCCCATGCTCTAAAACTGTAAGGCTGACCGTGGCAGTTCCTCTGGGGCAAATGCAGACTCAGCGGCTCTTTGAACTGAGCTGATGGACAGATGAGCCAGGCCAACTGTCCACAACGTCATGGAGTCAGTTTACAGAAGCCTGATAGCCTCCCTCAGGAGACAAGAACAAATGCACCACAAGAGCATGGTTCCTTTAGCACATGATACAGGATATGTTCATATTAAACTCTCACATGCACATGCATGGGCACACTGCAGGGCATAAATTCACAGATTGTGGATATCAAAGTCTACAGATGGACTTCTTCTTTGTTCATGTTTACACGTTTAATAAAAACTGCAAGACACATAAAAATTGCTTTTGTAAGCTTGAAAATATAAAAGACATCTTGGTTGCATAAGTGTCTGTAGTGTTTATGAGGTCATATCTGTGCGTAGACTGAGGCACTTATAGAGTGAATTGTGGTAAAAGGAAATTAGGTCAACTTTATTGATTGTAATTGCCCTAATTGAACAATCTGCTGTCCTTGTAGACTTTCATTGAAGGTTTAATTGTTTGAACTAGTATTATTCTTGACAATCATCAAACAAACTGAAGAACAAGCTTCCATGTTTACATGGAAACCTGATATGATTTGCCTTGGTTTTTAGTTATTACACTAACAAAATGTTAAAATTCAGTAAAGCTGCACAGATTATTTCAGAAGATTTGTTCAGCAGAGAGATGCAAAAACTATTGAGATACATGTTTTGAATTTGTAGATGGATGGATTTCCAATACAAATACACATCCACACACACCGAAAGGCAACAGCTGATTCTGTCCTCTCCTCTGAAAGCCTCTTTGTTTGGACCCAGGTCCAGTTGCTGAATGTTTTTTGTAGCACTTCGGCACTCCAGCTGCCCAAAGCGTAAGTATGCCGTACGTGTTGGGTAGTTTGGACATATGTTCCGGTAGTGTTACACCAGCATTTTGGCAACTGGCCTGAATCCATTAGCTTCACACTACGCTGCTGTCAGTCTCCAAGCTCTGTCACCTCGCTGTTCAAACAATGATCCATTCATCCCCTTGCTCCTAAACTGTATCCATGTAGAAGCCTCAGAACAGGACACCGAACTACAGTTTGTTTTACTGAGGTTATTGAGGACTCTTAAAGAGTCTTAAAGAGTATGGATGTTCTCTCCAGCATAAGAAAAAGATTTTAGCTCTTTATTTTTTGACTTAAGCCTGTTTATAACAATCAGACAAAAAAGATGATAATTCATCAGATATTCAGTCATTTTGACAATAACATGCTTTGATTCCTAAACTTTTAAATATATTTCACCAAAACAGAGTGGATGTTTTTGCTTATTTTTTAATCTTCCCTTAATCTTTAATCTCTTACTGTAAAGACCACATAAAAGAGTATGTAATAAAGGATATAGTAAATCAAATCTAATGTTTTCACTTTATTGTTCAGAAATATTGTTGAAAAAGACATCATGTGAATATTTTTCTGAAGCCATCACACATATGCCTCTTTTGATCATTTTCTGGAGGAACACCATGCAGCTATAAAGTAGATTAGTGTTGAAAAATTTGAAGAAACATCAGGTTCAGTTGCTCTACATGAATACTGTCCAAGATCCCACAAGATATTATACAGTCTTAATGGAACCTCATGCACTATTTACATAATTTGGGTAATATAAACCTGTCATTCAAGAAAATACATTTTATTTCCTCACGTTTCACCATTTTGATTATATGTAAAACTCTTCTTTAATTCTGCAGCTAATTTGTGGTGAATTTGCAACTGACTGCATCGACTCAAGCGACTGATTTTTCAGAAGTGTTTCACTGTAGGAGGTGTCGCAGTGCAATTACGACAGCATTTTACAGCTTTCTAAACGAACAGAAGGAGTCTCTTCCCCGCCTTACCTTCACCCCCTTTTCCTGCTTAGATCATGTAGACGGTAATGGATTAGCAGTTTGTTCATTTTACACACAAATTATGTCTGTGTAGTAAAAAAAAAAAAAATGTAAAAAAAAACCCATCAGAAACGGAGTGTGTGTGGAGGTTAGGATGAGCAGAAGGGCCAGATCTCCCTAGAGAGCTCACGCTCCACTCGATCATTGTGGTCAGGAGAAGCTGACAGTGTGTTTAGCATCGTGCTGACTCAACACTTGTAACCGCTTCTTTCCTGCTTGCTTTTTCCCTCCTCTTTTGACTCATAATATCGAAGGAACTGTCAGAGCAAGAGAAATGCGTACACTCAAATCAGATGCAATCAGATCTACTAGCGCTCCTGTCTCAATGGACGCAAAAAAAAATAAATCTCTACTATACACACTACACAAAACACTACACATGCAACACACCATACTTTGGGTGTTTTTGTTTTCTGGTGTTTAGAATAAGAACTGAGAAGACATTTATCAAGCATTTTCAGAAGGAGTCACCAGTGGCAGCACTTTGTAACAGTCAGAAGTAAACCTGTAAACCTGGTTTTGCTTTTCCCCCCTCCTTAACTTCAAGAGAAAGAAAAAAGAGACATTGCTGAGGGAACGACTGTTTATAGCCGCTATAAATGTAAGTGATAACAGCAACTAACTTTTGCAGATGTTCCACAACCATAAATGCAACTATAAACTAATAAATCATGCAACGTGCAGTTTGTAGTTGCTAAACAAAACAAAAAAAAGACGCAGGCTGTTATTAGTGTCACAGTGATTATTTTCCTATAACAGCACACCCCATTATGTTATAGTTATATTCTCAACACAGTCATTATCAAATGCTTAAAAGTTCTTTCAATTTAGAAATAGCACAAATGATTTAAAGCCAATCCCAACTGACAAACTAGCGATCACTGATACTAATGTGTGGGTGAGGAAGTGATGTGAAGTGTGTGAGTTAGTCAAAGCTGTTTATTTCTATTGTTCCTGTAATTGTTTTTGCCTCACCATAGCACAGGTTTGCCATTAAAAAAACTGAGCCACATGAGACCAAGTCAGTAAATCACAATAATGGGAACAAACACAAGACTCATGAAACCAAATCTTATGTTACCTGCGTGCTATGTATGTTACCTTAATCTACTGTAAGTCATAATTTAGCAAGCTAGCTAACTCACCTAACATAAACAGTAAAAATCACCTAATATGAATCGATAAAAGCTGAAACACATCTCACTCACGCAACACACTAGAAGTGTCGATGCTCAATAAGACAAGTATTAGTTATTTTGCTATTTTTCATGCAATATCGATGAAAGCATTGCGAAGAGTGATGTAATGTTATTCAATTATCATGATGTGGAAATGTAATAAATGTTCAACAATGGGCGATGTATTTTGGAAACATCAACACAAGAGAATAATCTTTTATCGACTAGAAAGCTCTAAGCTTATAACCACACAAGGCTACAGTGCATGGATTCTCGTTAGAGGCTCCTGATTGATAGCCTATTAAGCCTTGGCCAAGACAAAAAGCTGGGCTGTGATGTATTGAGACTCATCCATACTCATTACAGCTAATGGACTCAAATCGAGCTAACACACAGTGAAGATTTCATCCTTGGCCAAACTCAGCAGTCACACCAACAATAATAATAAGCGTTCAATAAATTCCTATTTCAGCTGAGACCATGTGTTTAGGGCTTGGACAATTTAAGGCTGTTGCAGTTGTTCAGAAGTCGTTCATAATCACACAAAAGTATTTATTTATTTATTTGTTTGTTTGTTTGTTTGTTTGTTTGTTTGTTTGTTTGTTTGTTTATTTGCCCAAACACAGTTAACATTGTAAGAATAATTCATGAGATTTGGTTCCTATTTTTCATTAACTATTAATAACTATTAATCTAAAAAGCAGGTGTAAAATGATTTGTTGTGGCTTCTATAAAAATTTATAAATAGAATTAATATATACAGTGATTTGACAAAAAAATAAATGAATCATGAATTCTGACATTTGTAATGAGTACACTAAGAAAGTAAATGTATTAAAAACATAATTAAAATAAACAAAGATTTGTTATTTTTATGGTGTGTAATTGTGTTATTGCAGCGGGGGACAAATCACATTAGTTGCTCATCAGGCAAGAGCTTCTGTGAGTTTCAATTGGTTGTCCAGGAAATAATGTTTTACAAGCTAATTATCAAGTCAAGTGCATTAATACAAATGGAGGAAAATTAACAAGAGTATGATCATGAAGAATATCGATGTATTGTTCACTCTGTGTCTGTGTTAGTCATTGGTTTACGCCTAAAATACATTATTCTATTCTGCCTAGCTTCTTTATTTTCTACCAATATATGGTTAAAACCAGGACTACATGCTGCCCTAATTTACAGCTTTCCACTGGACATTTCATCAAAGTTTCCACATACCTGTGTGTTCCTGCACACATTCATGTACACTAATTATTATGCATAGTAAAAATGCTTTACTGTCAAACGAAACAGCATTTCAGCCACAGTAATACAGCAGGCAGTGAGATTTGGACGGAGGAGTGCATGCTGTAGTTCCAGCATTCAAAAGCCTGGTCATGAAATCTGCATGTCCCAGGCTCCTGGACTAGTGATTTAGCCAGAACCAAATGGAGTGCTCAATCTGATGGAGTGCTCAATCTGGTGTATTTGTGGAAAGATTAAATGAAGTCTGAATTCTATTTGCTTCCTCAACCACTTAATCCTGATCAGGGTTGTGGAGGTTCCAGGGCTCATACTGGGAACCTGAGCATGAAATAGGAGTACACCCTGGATGGGATGCCACTCCTTCACACAGCACAGTGCACACATATGGGCAATATACCAAGGGGCAATTCATCTTAGTCCATACACTTACTAGCTTGATTTTGGAAAATGGGAGAGATCTAGAGGACCCCAGAACAACCCTGAACAGACACAGGAACATGAACTCTGTAACTGTAACTGTGAGGTGGCAACGTTGCTTCCTGTACAACAGTTCTGCCCTACTAATGCTAACCTACAGTATTCAATGTATCATAACACAAACTATTTTTTTCTTTTCCAATTGCGGTAAATAAAAGACTGTTGCTAGGTTTCCATCTTATGTCTTATGTAAGAAACAGATGTACTCCTTCTTTCTCCACACACATGAAGAGCAGAGTGACTGATGAGCATTCTATAAGACAGACCAGGTCTCATCTCTCCTGGATATGCCTTATGGCCTCCCTCATGGCCTCTCTGTGTTCCAGGACAACAGGAGTAAGTGATGGCACTGCAAATGTTCTTGAGAATGGTGTCTGGCATCATTTGGCCCTTTTTTCTTTTCTATCTCCTCTGTTTCTTTCTTCCCACCAGCATGGCCAGAGCAGGCACTGACCCGGGTAGACCTCACTACACAACCTTTCGACAGACATTCTCTTAGCTGCATCCATTACAATAGACACACTGTTCCTCCCTGCCAGTAATAACAGCCTCCTCTCTCTTCAATCTGTTCTAGATTACATCTTTAGAGTAAAGCCATATAAGAGGTGATTGTAGGACAAAGAAGCTAGATTTTGCGGAGGAGCATCCTGAATGAATAATGTAGGGGCGGGATCAGTGGATCAATGAGAAGGATTCTCTGAATGATCTGAATTCCTGTGGTGCGTCTCCAGTCCCCCTCACCCACTAACCCCATGCAGACTCAGTAGTGGTCCGTCTCTCTGGGGTGACTGGCTGCTAATGTGCTAATGTGCCCTGCTTGACTTCTCCCTAATGGTAGTGATGCCCTCTGGCCCTCACTGTTTCTGCAACATATGCTACAGAAACAAAGGAGACAGGGTGTGAGGGTGTGAAGGGATGCAGCGTGAGGAGGATGAGTTGAGTTATCTTCAGCTTCACTTAACCTGTAGAACTCGTCAGTGTAAAAACAAGAATTGTCTTAAGCATTGTTGTAGCTGAAGTACAAATGGTGGAACACAATGATCAGAGCTCCGAGCGAGGACAAATGGCTGCTTTGGGTGGAAAAGATGCCAAGGGTCTGGCTTTCTCTCAGGCACTGGCTCATAAGAGTAACAGCTTGTGGGGTGGTGACAAAACAGTGAAATTGTCTCATAAGACAATAGGTATTAAAGACAAATGCAGGCTTGATGTAAAGGTCTTGACTGGAAAAGCTAGAACAAAGGCAAAGTGATATTCATGAGGTTTATTCATCCTCCCCTGTGAACAGCCAACTTAAGAAAACAAGTAATATGAATGTTAAGATGATGTTAACAATGAAAACACAACCATGGCTTGGGAGCAAAAGAAACGACTGGCTTATTTGCATGCTATTAGGCTAATGAATATGTTATTTTCACACTTGAATCTTTGGTAATTTGGCTCCAACATACAGACCTAATTTGTTGACCTAATTTGATCCCTCTAAGCAGAGGTTAGAGGGATCATTTAAACTAAAGAACTAATTCTACTCAATATCTGTTTATTACAGCTGTACAATATGTGCGATTTGATATGGACATTGTCTGTTTCAAGAAAGCAACAATAAAACAGTTCATTCAGTATTTACTTATAATGGAAGCTGAGAGAATTCTCTCATTAAACACTTAGCATCTGTGTATTCAAAATTAAAGCCATTACAGTCTAATTCAATCTTAATGATAATGTTGTTACTCGCTAGGTCTTAGGATGTGGCATAGGAGATGATCTTCAAACTTTCAAGCAATACAGTAAAAATATATTCTGCTTACTGATGCCCACATAACTACACCAGTAATTATTAACCACAAGGCTCTGAAAAAATAGTCTGAAAGATAATCTATCAATTGGCACAAGAACTGCACTTCCAATATAAGTTGGGGATGTAATGCAATACCACTATCTGTATCTATATTGTGTATCTGTTTCTGTTTAGTGGCTTAAATATTGAAATCTGAATGTTGATTTTGATTTAAAACAAAGAGGGTGTGGCCTAAACAGGAAGGTTTTTTTTAAGCTAGCTGGCACCTGCATAAATCCAAAAACATCTATGGAGTGGGGTGTTTTTTTTGTTGTTGCATTGTTGCATTCTGCTTGATACTAGTCATGACAAACACCTATATGTGTGATGATACCCTAGATGCCAAGTAGATGTTTCTGCCGATTTAAATAAAAACCCTGGATGGTATTTTTAAATTCCCACCCAAAAGCCAGCTCTCTATTATCATTCAACAACTCCCAGCCCAGTAGGGAAAGAAGGCAAACACATACTTCTAATCTCATCTTTTCAAACTGGTGCGTAACATGGCAGCACAACACACTCAGAGTAAAGGACTATCCACCTCCTTCTGCATGTACAAGCTCACAGATGGCCATGATTGGCTAATGCCACTGTGATTGATATGGTGAGAGAGAGTATATCCCTTCCACAATAAGATCACAGTCAGTTTTGCACTCTTGGGCTCAAGGCCTCAGATGGCTGTGGGATCATTGGGATTCACGATCTCTATACAATAGGGTGAATGATTTTCTGTTGTGACACTCAATACTGCATTAATATTAATTTTTTAATGTGTGCTGATTAATCTTATCTGTATGTGTCCATTCGGAGCAGTTTATTTGTTCATTTCCGATCATATATTCCAATCCTGTTACATCGCAACTATAAGTATTTTTCTAGTATCCTAGCAGAGAGTTTTTTGCTCTCTATAGTGAAACATGACGGAATGATTGTCTTTGTTAACTGCACATATGCTACAGATGCAGTAGAAATAGATTTGATTATAAAAGAGACAGGATTCATTCTCTAAATAAATCTGAGTAGCTTTTCTTGATGACAGATTCCCTTGTACCTTTCTTCTGTTAAATTACTTAAACCAGGAATAATCAGGAACATACTGAATCTGCAGGATTTCCCAGCAAATCATTGATGTACCTTGTACAGTCCTGGCAGCTAAGAATGTCTCTGCTTTACAACAGTTGTGATTCTCTTCCCGACATTCGCCTGATTCACCAGAACTGTGTACATGTTGTCAGATGTTTTTGGTACAAGTAACAATGAATACCAATAATTGTAGTTCAATGATGATTCTTTTGATGTCTCTTTTTCTGAATTACACGCCTACATGTACACAAACAGACACTTACCATCCCACAGAAAAGTAGGAGGCAACTAGGCTGTAGGTGCAGTATACAAAGAGGAAGCAATAGACTTTTAGCACCAATCACAAAACTACAGCTGTTTTCTTAGGCACAGCTGGGTCTTTATTGTGCATGACAAAGGCAGAGTCTCTCAGACTTAATCAAAGGAAAGATGCAACAAGGATACATTACCATTCACAGCACAGAGGAAAACTGTGAAATATCACACAGCTCCACAGACTCAGATGCGCACAATAAAAGATGCGCACAATAAAAGATTGTAAGTGCAACCCTGACTGCTGATCCTCATTTTTTTAAATCATCGAGCTGTGGAAATAAACATTTAAAGTGTGTGAATGTTGTTTTAGGATCTGTGTCATGGTAAATGATGGAGAGAAATCTTTAAATTAGTCCATGGGATGCAGGGAACATTAATTACATTTACTTTCACGTCACCAAAACAATGTATCTTAAATTCCACAATGAAAAAGACACCATACACCTCCAAATGTTTATTCTACTAACAGAATTATACTATATATAATTATACACATTAACAATGACAATAACTTATACTAAGCTTGTGAAACAAACCAAGACCATATTTTCATTCATCCTTTAATTTTGTTGTCATGGATGCGGTGATTAAATCAGGCTAGTAGTTTGTTTATAATTTGAGAAATGGACCCTATCACATTTGTTACAAAATATCATGGTCATTACGTACTTTTAGGAGACACCATGTGAGTCTGTCTTTGATCCTGTTTGAGAATGATCTGAATGTTCACATGGTTCTACCTCATAGTTCAGTTGGAGCAAGTTGGTGCATTCAAGTATGAGTCGTTTTTTATATCTCTATACAAAGCAGCTCCTATACTGTGATAAGACATCTGTAGCACTTAATTATCTGATATTGTACAAATTGAAATAATCAGGTTTCTGTTTATGCACACTGATACCTCTCTCCTCACAAGTGCTACTCACATTCCTTCCTCTTGACATGTGGTGTTGAGTTTTGAGAGTTCAACCCTTTGAAGTAGGGAACATGTCTGTGGCTGCAGGTCATGGTGGGTCATCTGGACCTCCTGACTCAACATGGCCCTTTGTGCCGGCCTGCTAATCTTGATCTTGACCAGATAACAGACCACAATGTACACTTCTTCTGTCAACGACCATCACATTCCATCAGGCCATTGCTGAAAAGTTTGATAGGAGTGCAAAAGGACATGGATAGTTCACTCCTTCATTTGGGAAACAGCAAAAAGACTCCTAAGGAAAATGTGATGCACAGGCCTGACAGTGTATGGACTTTAACACATCCTTTAACACTACACTTTACAAAATGTGGAAGAGTTCTTTTTTGTTCCTACAGAGATTATGTTGGGCCAATTTTACCACACATTTCAGGAACACCTGTAGTTTTCAGAGCTATACACAGTATCTCACAGAAGTGAGTACACCCCTCACATTTTTGTAAATATTCTATCATTTCATGTGCCAACACTGAAGAAATGACACTTTGCTTCAATGTAAAGTAGTGAGTGTGCAGTGTGTAAATTTGCTGTCCCCTCAAAATAACTCGCCACAAAAGTGAGTACACCACGAAGTGAAAATGTCTAAATTTGGCCCAATTATGCATTTTCTCTCCCCGGCGTCATGTGACTTGTTAGTGTTACTAGTTCTTAGGTGTGAATGAGGAGCAGGTGTGTAAAATTTGGTGTAATCGATCTCACTCGCTAATACTGGTTACTGGAAGTTTAACATGGCACCTTGTGGCAATCAACTCTCTTAAGATCTAAAAACGAAATGTTGCTCTACATAAAGATGGCGTAGGCTATAAGAAGATCGCCAAGTCCCTGAAACTGAGCTGCAGCACGGTGGCCAAGACCATACATCGGTTTAACAGGACAGGTTCTTGTGATCTGATGATACCAAGATAAACTTATTTGGTTCAGATGGTGTCAAGTGTGTGGCGGCAACCAGGTAAGGAGTACAAATACGAGTGTGTCTTGCCGACAGTCAAGCATGGTGGTGGGATTGTAATGATCTGGGGCTGCATGAGTGCTGCTGGCACTGGGGTGTTACAGTTCATTGAGGAAACCATGAGTGCCAACATGTACTGAGACATACTGAAGCAGAGCATGATCCCCTCTCTTTGGAGACTGGCCACAGGACAGTATTCCAACATGATAACAACCCCAACAACACCTCCAAGATGACCACTGCCTTGCTAAAGAAGCTGAGGGTAAAGGTGATGGATTGACCAAGCATGTCTCCAAACCTAAACCCTATTGAACATCTGTGGTTCATCCTCCACTGGAAGGAGGAGGAGCGCAAGGTCTCTAACCTCCACCAGCTCCGTCATGTCGACATGGAGGAGTGAAAGAGGACTCCAGTGGCAACCCGTGATGCTCTGGTAAACTTCATGCCCAAGAGGGTTAAGGCAGTGATGGAAAATAATGGTGACCACACAAAATATTTTGGGCCCAATTTGGACTTTTTCACTTGTGTGGCCGGCGGTTTAGACATTAATGGCTGTGTGTTGAGTTATTTTGAAGGGACAGCAAATTTACACTGTTATACAAACTGTACACTTTATATTGGAGCAAAGTATCATTTCTTCAGTGTTGTCACATAATATTTATTATATATAAATATTTAAAAAAAATATTTTATTATATATTTACAAAAATGTAAGGGGGGTGTTCACTTCTGTGAGATACTTTATAGTAGAAAATATCAATATTTGACCATGTGAAAAGGTTTAGCACCCACTACATACACTTTTTAACGATACAGACACTTTAAAGCATTAAGGGAAACTAAAAGATTTTATAGATTCATTCAGTTACAGATATGTTGTCATGTCTCCTTATTAAAGTGTCACTGTATAAACAAATAAATATTTTATCCCCATTAATCAATAAATTATTGCTGTTAAATTACAGTCCTTTATTATTTAGAATAACAGTTCACTGTTTATGATAGATTTGTGTCAGATAGATTTCCAACCCTAGTAAACACAGATAAATATTTAACAATTGTATGCTTAAGGAGTTCTTAAAAGTTCTTGAAAAAAATAGAAAATGGAAATGTGTAAAAGGGTAATAAACTGCATATGTATGTATATATGGATTGTTATTATGAGCTCTTATTGTGTGTGTGTGTGTGTGTGTGTGTGTGTGTGTGTGTGTGTGTGTGTGTGTGTGTGTGTGTGTGTGTGTGTGTGTGTGTGTGTGTGTGTGTGTGTGTGTGTGTGTGTAGCTGTGCAGTAGACTGATTGAACAATGACTGCAGAGGCAGCAGAAGTTTACAGATGAGTGGGTGTGAATAAAAGGGGGCCTTGATGCAAGGCCAGGACACTGATCCTACAGTGCATGGGGCTTTGAGCTCATTTCCTACTGTACAATTCAGTCTAAACACACATAAGTTATACAGGTTCAGCCTTGATCACAGGCTCACAAGAAAAAGAAAACCCACCAGATGACAAGGGTATTCTATTAGAGTGAGTGGGAAGAGAGTCAGCCTCCCTTTGCGAACTCAGTGTGGTATTGAAATGTAAATGCTCTTTGGTGAATGTAGTAGGCTTCTGCTTTGTGACTCAAAGAAATTGAATGGTACAGTCTTTTGAGTGCTGCCAAAACTCGCTGCTCTTTTGAATTTTTGGAGAACAAAAAAAAAAAAGATGAACGTCAAAATATCACCAGGCTGTATTAGTGGATCAGGTAAACATCAGCATTTTTACATTTTCTGGAACTTCTATCAAGTATGCAGAATGTATTTTCACTATTCTACCACTAGGTGTCCTTGCTCCAATTCTTAGTCATTCCCACATGCATCAAAATTTTTTTTCTTTTTTACATACATTTATTACATTCATGCTTTTCTTTATATTTTACTTATACTTTCTTTTTCAGTATTGTTGTCTACTACCAGCTTGAGTAGTGAAGAAGAAAGGTTTATATTTAGAGGCAGACACTATTATCCAGAGTGACGTACGGAACTGCATATAAAGTTATAAGTTTTATCGTGTTCCAATTTAAAAATGAGACTTTCTGGGATTGACATTATGTTGTCATGTTTTGTAAATTGATTAACTTTACAACACAATGACTCTTACATCCGTCTTCATTAAACAGAATAACCTTTCACACTTATTTACAATTTTTACATTTTATCTCCATGTTAATAAAGCAGTGCTACAGTGCTCCAGGATCCCTACTGTCTGTGTGGTGTTTCACACGTTCCCCATGTGTCTGGAAGAGGTTCCTTCACGTCTCCAGTTACATCCCACCTTTTCAGAAACATGCTGGTAGTGGGATCCTCCCTAGGTGTGAACATGTCTGTATGGTGTCCTGCGGTGTGTCTAGCATCCCATTCGCCCCAGTGTTCCAGGGACTAGTTCTGGATGCACCACAACTCTGAACAGGAAAAATGCAGTTACTGAATTTGAATGAATCGGTGATTCGTTTTCATGTGTTTTCAAATTTTATGAAGAAAATATGTATAGTAATCATGGTAAAGCAACAAAAACTATAATAACCTTTGTTTCATCATTAAATCATTTAGTAATGATCAGGGGCAGTCACAAGCCCTACAACAAGTATATATAATAAAAACAGCAAATGCTGGGAATGTTTTGTTTCTAGACCATGTACACATCATAAAGACACTCCTATCTCGACAATTTATGCAAAAATAGCTTATCTCATGTGACATGTTGACAACATTTACAAAAGAGAAGAATGAAATCAGAGCAAGGACATAAAACGGCCCAAGTACACACTTAAGTGAAGGGTGAAGTAAACATATTTCCTTGTAAGAATGACCTTTGTGTGTTTTTGCAGGAGATAAAAATAAATCTGAAGGAATCCTCCTTACAGGATAAAGTCACCGCTATACATTTGTTAGTAAATATGGCAAAATCCTGAAATTTTTAAATGATGTGATGAAGGAACATGAATGTCTAGTAGAAAGGAAAAAGATTAGGACAGAATCATGTCAAGAAGAGAAACAAGAAGGAATCTGAGGACTGGTGGCAAATGTTGCCCACTTGGCTTAGTCCATACGATAGAATAGGGAAGGTGGGTATTAAGAAGTCCTTAGCATGAAAGAAAGAGGAGGTATAAAGACAGTACTCTCTCTCTCTCTCTCTCTCTCTCTCTCTCTCTCTCTCTCTCTCTCTCTCTCTCTCTCTCTCTCTCTCTCTCAAAGGGAAGTAGGGACTATATTTTTAAAGCTGAACTCTAATCTTATGTCCTAATATTTGATTGAAAAGGGAAGTGAATCCAAGCTTCATTTAATTCCCTTTAAAAGGAAACACTGAACACCCATTTTCTCTGTTTACACTGTGAAAAAAAATGGTGGTAGTTATACTGTATATGCACAAATATCTATTGCAGGTGTCTTATCTAAATATATTAGGAGTGCAACAGCAATGCAACTGAAATTTTACAAAGTTATTACTCGTTATACAGCATATAGCCAGTGCTCACATAATACATCATTGACATGAATTTTTGTGACTGTGAAATTCAAGTAAAAAAAGACTCCTGTTTTTAGAAGGCAGTTGTTTGTTTGTCTTTTATATCTAGTGTTTGAGCTAGTGGACTTTGTTGTTTACAACCTCACTTAGTTAAAATTAGTGTGCTTGCTTGTTTTTTTTTTGTGCAGTTTTGCAGTTATTGGCTCATATCTTGCATTCAAAAGAATCATTTTAAATCCATATGTTTGTTTCACTGAGCACTGGCCACGGGACACAGCAGCTGTAGTATAGCTGTGGTGGTGTGTTGGTGAAATAGGAAAGCAGGTTGCCATCATTTCCAATGCTGTTAATGTTATCCATAAATCTGTTATTAATGGATATCATAAAGCATAATACATAAAGCTTAAGTACAAATCCATATGCTGCCAGCATAAGGATTTATTGTACAGTCTGCATGTTAAACGTAATGGCATGCCAACACTCTGCGTGTTCTGCCTTCACAATTTATTCATCACCAGATAATGATTATGAAATCTTTTAACAGAGTCTGTTGCTGTGAAATACACCGCCTCCTTCTTCACCTCCCTCCCAACTCTCAGTCAATCTGTATCTGTATCTTTCTTTCTCTCTCTCTCTCTCTCTCTCTCTCTCTCTCTCTCTCTCTCTCTCTCTCTCTCTCTCTCTCTCCCTCCCTCCCTCCCTTGAATTCTGTAACTTTCTCTCACAATCTTTCTCACCCTGTCACTGCCAAGGCACAGTTTTCAACAAGAACAAGCTGTACACAGAGCTGAGCTCATGCTCCTCTCTCTCTCTCTCTCTCTCTCTCTCTCTCTCTCTCTCTCTCTCTCTCTCTCTCTCTCTCTCTCTCTCTCTCTCAGGGTTGATTCAGCCAAGAATGCAGTACAGACCTTGCAGTTTTCAGGATTAACGATGATCTATCAATCAGACAGGTCACATGACAAACCCACTCATTCCTCTGTTCTGGTCAATAGTCCATGCTTTCCACCCTCTAGATGATACCAGTCACTGCAAAAAATCCTCTCCTTAATATGGCCCATAAGGAATAATATCGATTCAGCACTGCACTACCAAGCACTGCTGTTCCAGTTCACAGAAAATCCTCTAAGGCATTTTGTAAATTGATTACTAAGAGGAGATGAGACACAAAGTCCACGCCCTGAAATTCAATACACAAGACACTTGTAGTAAAGCTAAAAGAGAAAAATATATACTTTAGCTGTTTTTGATTTGTATGTGAGGGAAAATCGAAAGTGTGCTATCTGAAGGCATTTTCTGTCAAACAGGAAGGGAGTATGTCAGTGCTGCTTCACACCTTGTGTAAATCACATTTACTAATTTGGCTGGCTGCCATCTAGATTTTGAGGACACTATGAGGGGAGCACTATAAGTGTATGATGAGAAACTTTTCTTGAGCTGTTGCTGTTTGCCGCAAAAATCAGATACTGGGTGTGGTTGGGATTTTATCAGATCAGGCATCAGCTGTAAGGTCCGCATTACCTCTGAAGTGACGAATCAGCAAAACTATGCAGAATCCCCACCTTCTCTTACTGTCTGGCTCTACATTAAGCTCTCTCTCTCTCTCTCTCTCTCTCTCTCCCCCTCTCGCTCTCTCTCTCTGCCTCTCTGACTTTACTGTCTCCACATATCTCACCAGCAACATCTGTTCATTTATTGAATAAAGGTTGACCATCCAGCACACTACCAGAATAGTCGTAGAAAACATGCAAAAATACTGTATAAGGTTGCTAAAAATATGTTCTGACTCATTTTTTTTTAATGAGATCAGAACAGACATAAAGGGATTCATGCAGTAATGTAATCATCTATCTATCTACCTGTTTTTGTTATGCATGTTAATACACATCTATATACATTCTCTTAGTAGGTGTTGAGCCTATGAGCCATTAACACTGATTCACTGAAGAACAGTGTGTCTTGTCATAGACCATTCTGTGAGCTTTTATATCCTGTAGATGGAAGAAGGGTTGTGATGGAAGAAACCACTTCCATCAGTAAATAAATGTTTAATCATTGGACAGGTGATCAGTCAGAATAACTTTGCACTGATAATAAACCTTCAGTCAAAGTGGACAAGGCCATTAACAAGCCACACATGCACTTGGTGGGAATGTATTAAAGGGTGACTCATCTGATCATATCACGTCTTCCCCGCATGTCTATACTACTACTACTACTACTACTACTACTACTACTACTACTACTACTACTACTACTACTACTAATAATAATAATAATAACAACAACACTATATTATCTCTCTATGTAGTAGTGTTGACAGTCTAGCTACTGTGTTATTTCCTGTTTACTTTATCATTAATCTAAATGCAGCTCTTGACATAGGACATGGTACACTATCATCACTATCATACTGGAAGTAATCATTATAAGATGGGCAACTTTTTGCCATAAAAAGGAGCAAATGGTCAGCAGTACTACCAAGCTGTGTCATGTAAACAATGCTGAAATAAAATTAATGGGCCCAGTGTGTACCAAGAAAACAACTTCTGACACTACACTATGTATGTTGATGCAGAATCTGAGATCGGACCAAGTGATGTTTTTCCAATCTTCAACTGTTCAGTTTGGATAAACTCGTGTCCACTGTAGCCTGACATTCCTGTTCTTGGTTGACTTAAATGGATTTCGTCTTCAGCTACATATATACAGTATGGTTTCTGTAAAATATATACTGTTCTGAAAAATCATATATATATATATATATATATATATATATATATATATATATATATATATATATATATATATATATATATATATGAGAGAGAGAGAGAGAGAGAGAGAGAGAGAGAGAGAGAGAGAGAGAGAGAGAGAGAGAGAGAGAGAGATGGGATATATAGAATAGAGAATGTGATTGTTCCTATAGAAAAGACCATACACTCAGGATTGCTCTTGATTTGCATTTGGACATTGCAGAGGACAAGAGGGTCTCCTCTAGCTGTGCATCTTTTAAAAGTCAACCAATCAGAAACAGCTAGGACCTCCTGAGGAGGAGGAGCTCAAGGACCCCCAACACTCCACATTCACACCCAACTCAGGAGGAGGCTTCTCTTTTCCCTCTCCTTCTCTCTCCCAGTCTCTGTGGTCTCTGTGGTAGGGGCCACAAAAAGGGGCTTGTTCAAGCTGCTCACTGTATCTCATCAACTTTAATAGGCAGTGAATTTTTAATATTATGTTTTAATATTATCAAGAGGTTCCTAATGTAATGATTAATGTGTCGGTTTTATGTTTACATTTTAGAAAGAATTGTTTAAAAGTATATATAATTATACATATAAACACTGTAATAATGATAAAATAAAGTTGCAATCCTTAATGTAAAGTGACTGAACTTCCCCAAAGGATTGAAAGACTGTGGGACTATTTTGTGCCTACACTTTAATTGTAATAGTAATTATTAATTACATTTGTTAAGAACAATCAATATCGATAAAGAAATTAAATTCACTGGAAATGAAAACATTTACAACATTAAAAGCGACTCAATACCAAACTTAATGAACTTTCATTACACTTTATGCTATTTAAAGAAATTTAGAGGTAAAATGCATACATGTTGGTTTGTAAGGTAAGTGAATGATTTTAATTGCAAAATGTCTGGGATAAGTGTGATTTACATTTCTTACAGCAACATTCAATTGTGCTAAATTGAATGTTCAGGTGAAAATGTTCAGGTGCAATGTTCAGGTGAAAGACACTTTTGGTTGGAGTGAGGATGTTGGTATCTTGTAGCATGTCTAGGTAGATATTCAGGTTATATCAGGTCATAGAAGACAGAAGTATCCAGTTCTTTGTACTTTAGTTTTTGATAAAAAGAGGTGTGAATATCCATCTATAGTTTACGAGAAAGAGAAGTAAGTTAAGAGCAAAACTGTTGTTGCAAGGCTTTTGGGTGGATCCATGGGTCTGAGAGGAAACTAAGTTGCAAAAGCAGGATAGATTTAGTTTTGGTGACAACTGTCTGGAAGTTCAGCTGACATTGAGTTCATTGGGTAATAGTGTGATATTTCAGTATTGGTCCACGGTTCGGTATAGATGTGTTTGTCATAGCTACAATCTTAAGTGAATGTGCAAATGCTTGTAGAACTTTTGAAAAAGTAAAACACGTGGATCTTCAAATTTTGGTGTTCTGATTTGGTGGACTTGAATGTGTGTCACCGAAAAGGTTGTGATATAAATATTGATTTGAAATGGCTCCCCAAGGAAATACACCTACACAAGCTGTAAAAGGCTGTAACATATAAAATTACAGCTCATTGTAATGTGATAATTAATTTTACTTGAAGAACTTTTCCACACACTCTTTGAGTTTGTCAAATTTTCAGTGGACATGGAAAGCACACTTATGATTATGTGAAAGCACAGCAGACTAAATCATTTCAGAATAAATGAGATATATCAAATGACTTACCAAAAATGCACTGGTATGTTTTAGGATGGTTTATTTTGCGTTTCACATTTCACTAAAGAGGATTACTAAATCCTCCTGAGCCAATTTGGTTGTACGCTTGTGATTACTGAGCTACTAAAATCTAAACAAATATAAACATTGACTTTAATTACTTAAGTTTATAATGAAAGAAAATCATATATTTCATATTAAATCTGGCTTTTAGGAAAAGAATGGTATTCACTAAACATAAACCTGTTGCCCAGAGATCAAATGGCCAGATCACAGCCTTAGAGTCATGAGGTTGAGAGACACATTACCTCTTGTTTGACCTCTTATGCTATATCTTCAGGGCTTGAAGGCACCAGATGGCATTCAGTGCACTTTGACAATGTGTCTTTTTCAGCCTCAAGCTAAAGGCAGTTAGTGATCACTGAATATATGCACTACAGTGAAGACAGAATATCAGATTTATCACAACCAGACTGAATTTTTTTTTAAAGTATTTATTTTAAAACACACATTTTTTTTTATTCCTCACTTATGCTTTATACGTAGACTAGATCCATTATTTATGCTTACAGTTACAGTTAAAGCTCATTTTCAGGTTAAGTTAATGGGTAAGTTTAAGGATTAGCAATATTTACACTGGCATTTGTCAGACATTGTCAGACAGTCAGTCATAAAATATTATCATTTCAAAGGACTAAGTACCCAAAAAACCAAAAAAAAAAACAAACAAAAAAAAAAAACACCGTAGCAGATTAAACTGGCCGTAGTTCAGTAACTCCAGTTTGCTAAACACAAACCAGCATTGCTTTTGTGGCTCTATTGTGGGTTAGCCAGTCACATGAATTTATATCAATCATTAATCTGAAGGCAGCTCATCAGACTGTAGACTGGCTATACTGGGACAAAACATTATATTGTGAAAAAAAATGTGTTTTAACAAATATTTTAATATAATCTTTTCCTCTGCTTGGCCTGATTTCTGAAAACAAACAATACTTGAAGCTGAATGTTTAAGTATATGTATATATGTACAGCATGTAATATATATAGGTATATATGTAAACATATGTACAGCATGGAATATATATATATAGGTATATATGTAAACATATGTACAGCATGTAATTATATATAGGCATATATGTAAACATATGTACAGCATGTAATATATATAGGTATATATGTAAACATATGTACAGCATGTAATATATAGGTATATATGTAAACATATGTACAGCATGTAATTATATATAGGTATATATGTAAACATATGTACAGCATGTAATATATATAGGTATATATGTAAACATATGTACAGCATGTAATATATATAAACATATGTACAGCATGTAATATATAGGTATATATGTAAACATATGTACAGCATGTAATATATAGGTATATATGTAAACATATGTACAGCATGTAATATATAGGTATATATGTAAACATATGTACAGCATGTAATATATATAGGTATATATGTAAATATATGTACAGCATGTAATTATATATAGGTATATATGTAAACATATGTACAGCATGTAATATATAAACATATATATGTAAACATATGTACAGCATGTAATATATAAACATATATATGTAAACATATGTACAGCATGTAATATATATATATATATATATATATATATATATATATATATATATATATGTATAAATATAAACATATGTACAGCATGTAATATATAAACATATATATGTAAACATATGTACAGCATGTAATATATAAACATATATATGTAAACATATGTACAGTGAATAAATAAAAAGGCTAGAGCAGTGCAGAGATGTGTGGACATTGTTGAAAAGTACAAGTAAATGGTTCGAAAGTTATTGCATTGAAAAAATGTGCAGAAGATTGTAAGGCATTATGGCATTAAAAGGTTAGCATTAGAAGGTTAAGCATTAGAATATAATATTATATAACTGGCCTTTACCAATTTAATGAAATTCTTCTGACTGATCAGGTGGCTAAATATTTTTTACCTTTTCTTGGAGCCTGTCACTTTAAATGGGCGTGGCTACGTGAATACTACCAGCCCTTTATGCAAATGAGTTCACCCGCTCAGCAAGATAATACAGAGCTGTAGTTGTTTAACAGCTCTATAGTGCGCTGAAGCGGCATTGGTTCAATCCTGCGTTTATACTCAACATCAGCTTGGACTTAGGCTTTGACAAAAGACAACTGAAAACACGGACCAACTGCACCTAGAAACCTGCACGCAAGAAATACAAAAAAATATTTTTTTTCCAGGATTTATTAGGAGTCTTGTCTTCATGAGTTGTGAATAAACTGGTGTACAGGTAAAAGGGACATTTTGCAGCTCAAATCAATGTTTTGCGGGACACAGACACCGGGGAATATTTTACGGTGAGCTCATTAGTTGTTTCTGCTGATTTGATTTTTATCCGTCTTTAGCTACATTTGTTTATTTGAACGTGCGTTAGTCTGCTAGAGGAAGAGCGCTGCTGTCCTCCATCCCGGTTCTGTACCCAGAGTCTAAACCCACTTCCCGGTGTAGATCGTGTTGTGTAATATAAACGTGTTGCGAAACTTTTTTTTTTAACTTCTACTTTGACACTTTACTCGTCTTGCAGCTTCTTTTTTATTTTTCTGCGGTACCTTTAAGGGAGCGGTGTGACTGCGTCGAGCTCATTTGAATAATAGACTTAATACTTGTTTATCTGCCGCGTTATTTTTAATAAACTTATATGACTTCATTGACTATTCATTAGATGCAGATCTCTTTATTTGACACTTATGGAAGAGGACATATTTTGTTCGATACAGCTTTTACAGGCTGCTTAAAGACACAATTGATGACTTATTTTTATTGATGAGTTGCTCTGTTGTCTTTCTTCCTTTAGGTCTTGTTTGTTCTGACTTGTGGCTGCTGTTTACTTCTGAAAGACTAGATGCCGGGAATCAGCGCAAGCCTTTTACCCTATGCATGCTGGGACATGGGGGAGCCGGATCAGTACCAACATTACTTCTATGATGACCATGATCCAGATGAAGATGTCTTTAAGTCAACTGCACCCAGTGAGGACATCTGGAAGAAGTTTGAGCTGGTGCCCACACCGCCCATGTCTCCCGTGAGGAGGGTGGATGAAACAGCTGTGTGTCCATCTCTGGGGGACAAACTTGAGTTGGTGTCACACTTCCTTGGCCAGGATGATGAGCAAGAGGCCCAGTGTAACCTCAGCTCCATAATTTTACAGGACTGCATGTGGAGCGGCTTTTCAGCCACTCAAAGGCTTGAAAAGGCTGTCAGTGAGCACATGTTATGCCAGGGTGTGGCCAAGGTGCCTCTTGTCCCACAGATTCCCCCTTCGAGGTCACAGAGTGGTCACGTGGAGTCGTTATCTCTCAACAATCCGATGGCCGACTGTGTGGATCCGGCTGCTGTGTTGACCTTCCCGCTGAGCGGCTGCAAGAAGCAGGTGTCCTCTGGCTCCGAGTCACACACAGACTCTTCTGGTAGGTGCAGAGTCCTTGACCTTGATTTACATCTGTTATAGGGCAGTACTCTTCACAGACTCACTCAATGCAAGTGAATGAGTCATTAACGCCTTAACGAAGTCTAGTTGTATTTGAAAACTTGTTCCTGTCTGGATTAAACCTCTCAAAAGTGTGCTGATGTTTAATATCAAACCTCTGAAGTCAGTGATCTGCTCATCATTGTCCTTTTCAATGTAACTTGCTGTTTCTGCATGGGATTTTAAACAGTTACGGTAACATGTGAGAATCATGGAGAGGTGTGGTTGCCCAGGTTTTGAGGTTAACATCATTCTGGGCTCCGTGTGGAATGTCTCTGTGGACTTGTGCCATGGTCCTACATTCCTGAGCTTGAACAACAGGATGGGTTGTTTTACTGATGGGCGGGGCAATGAAAGTGAAGGGCTGGAATCCGAGCCAATGAAAAGTGGCTGAAATTAATGACTTGTGTCAGATCCAGAAAGGTTTTCGGATAGGTTTAATGGAGGATTAAAGTATGTTTGTGAGGAAAACTTAAAAGGCTTTTTATCAATTTAAAGCCTTAATCTCAGAAAATGCCAGCCTCAAAGAAGACAGTTTTTTGAAACCAAGCAGTTCTTTTAGAGGTCAACAGAAGTAAAATGTCCAAATGAATATTTCATCAAGTTACTAATGTTCTTTTGTAGCTTGTGCATGATTTTCATGTGATTCAGCTAAGCTGGCTTTTGTCACTGAATAAATCCATTTATTAAATGGAGTAGTAATTTTGGAAACTTGAAAGTTATGACGCAAGTGTAGGCCTTGAATGCATTTGGATTCATATCAAAAAGCTGCTGTAGAAAAAAAAACATTTTGGACAGTGTTTATTACTTTGGTATTTTATAGTATCCCAACCAAGGCAGTGCCACATGCCACAGAATATGTTTGATGCTGTCTGATGGATCAGTAGCTGTATGGGACATTAGCTGTACTAAGGGATGTGGTAGCCTATTGGTTGTTGGACCAAGTGGAAGGTTGTGAGTTTGATTCCCACTGTTTGGCCCTTGATCAAGGCCCTTAACCCTCAATTGCTCAGTTGTATAAAATGAGATAAAATACAAGTTGCTCTGGATAAAGGCATCTGCCAAATGTAAATGCACTAAGATCAGTATTAAATAACCTATTTTACAGCAGACTACATCTTAAGTGAATGTTGTAGAATTTGTTCTAAGTGGTTGAGTGTTAAATGTTTTGTAATATCTCTTGTTTTAGATGATGAGGAGATTGATGTCGTGACGGTGGAACACAAGCATGGCAAGTCACGGGCAGTGAACTCACGCAAGCCGGTTACCATCACGGTGCGCGCTGACCCCCACGACCCATGCACAAAGCGCTTCCACATCTCCATCCACCAACAGCAACACAACTATGCCGCCCCGTCCCCTGATTTAGAGCCCCCTCGCAAGAGGATCCGCCAGGAGACCTCCCAGACCCGGCCAGGATCCACATTCCAAGAGCTCGAGAGCAAACCGCACACACCTGTTGCATCTGTTTCCATTCCCACACACTCCACAACAACCACCTCATCACCCCTCGCCTCATCCCATCATGGCCTTAAATCGCAGCCGGCCAGCCCTCAAAGCTCAGACAGCGAAGACATGGACAGACGCAAAAACCACAATTTCCTGGAGAGGAAGAGACGCAACGACCTGCGTTCACGCTTCCTGGCCCTGAGAGACGAGATTCCCGGCCTCGTGGACTGTCCGAAGACACCCAAAGTGGTGATTCTGACCAAGGCGACTGAGTACCTGCATCTGCTACATGCCACAGACAAGCAAAAAGCCCAGGAGAAGAAGCATCTCAAAAACAGGCATCAACAGCTCCTTCGGAGGATAGCAGAACTGAAACGCTTTTAAAGTTGCTCACAGATCCCGGCCACTCTCAAGAACTGTTTGTGAGCGTGGCTGGAAAAAGTTGGGATTATTTAAGATTTAACACATCTGTACTTTTATTGTTTGTTTCCTTCTCCAACGATCTTTGCACATTTGATTTTGTAGTTAGAGGGACGGATACTCCTGGGGTGTTGTGGATTACATAAACTTCACTGAAATTCCCAAAGAATGCCCTGCTGAAAATTGTATTCCATTTGGACATTGCTTGAAACGTAGCATTTAACTTGTATGCACATTCAACCACCGTAACAGGTGGATCTGTGTGAAGAAATCTGCATAATATCTGGTTTAATAAGTCTTTGCCCTGCTGTGCCATTTGAACAATTTAAAGTGAAGTTTGTGTGGCATTTACAATACTTTATCAGGATCAGAGTTTTGGAGACAGGAGATATTTACTGTATGCTGTTTTGTCTACAAAGATCACATTATTTAGTTTTTAGCAGTTTTCTAACTGTTCTTGTTCTGGTGCACATCTGAGTCCATGCCTTATCGATATGTCGTGTATATAAACTGTGACATCTGTAACCATTTGTACATAATAGCTCAGATGTATAGGTGTGTAAAAGTATATTCTATATGCTTTTTTTAATACCAAAATTGAGGTTGTTGATTTAAAAAAAATTTTTTTTGTTTGAATATGTTTTACCCTCCTGTGTTCTGAAACCCGGTTGGCCCACTAAGGCTTAATCTTATTGCAGAGTTTCTCAAAGCTTCTATTTTTGTTAACAAAAGTAAAAACAACAAAAAAAAGTAAAACACTCAAATCACTATATAAAACTTTACTTTGCATTGCTTGTCACCTTGATGTTTCCACTGCCTAATCATCTTTTTTAAGGGGTTTAGATAATATTAGGTTAGTAATTCCAAAATGCTGAGAAGAGTTTTATAATCTATTTTCTTACAGAGTTCTGTGTTTCTTTGTAATGTTAATGTCTTTTTCTGTGCCCCCCCCCCCCCCTTAAGCAAAAGCTTTACTAGTGGTATATGCATCTTTATTCATTTACTAGAGTCCCATTTCTTTTTTATTACAGTACATTTATTCTTCCTAGTGCAATATCCTTTGAATCACACAACTTTACAGCTCTTCTGGTATAATGTCATCATGCTGCATGGTACTTTCTCACACCTAAACTTTTTCTACACGACTAATGAACCACCTTCTGCCTCGTCTTCTGCCTTAATCCTTTTTAGATTCAACCTTGTCTTAAGTTTAAGTCACTATAAATGCCAATTGTAAATCACTTTCAGTGTTGGACTAGGTTTAATTACGCTGAAAAATAATCCAAAGAAAACCTAAGGAAGCTCATAGTTTAGTTTCATCACTGATCACTTTCACCTTTCCTGACACTTTCAGGCCTTTCAGGTATCTCTAAGATGCATATACCATCAGCAAGCTCCACACTCTGTGTTATTTATAATTCTTTTTCAGTGGAAAAGCCAAGCTTTAAGAGCTCATGTTACTTTTACTATTCTGGTTTGACACAGCGTTTTCACTTTTTTTCCTGTTTTTTTTATGTTTATTTTTTTTGTGTTGTGTTTGTTTTAGATTTGATTTGTTGCTACTAATTACACTTTGTCTCTCCTTGTGGTTAATTGTTAAACTTGGAGCATGACAGCAGCATTAAGCACTTTGTGTTCAGTACCTCATGAGCCCATAGAAGTCAGACAATTAATAAATTCATAATGAAAACCATCATGTCTCGGTGTTTACTTTAGTAAATGTTAAGGAATAAAATATAATTTAAAGCAAATAATAAAAAACCCACAACCTTTTATTTTTATGAATTAATCAAAAACCGATGCACTTTTTGTGTTTACAGTTATAGTGGTTTGTGTATTCTGGAATTTAGCAGATTGGTCTGAATAACACGATAATAACAATATTCTTCCTCTTAGTATTTTTTTTATTGTAAACATATTTCATACAGTGAATAAATTAAAAATTTATTACAGGTTATTAAGTATTTCAAACAAAATCAAAAACATGAAAATTGTGTCTGCATAAGCATTTAAAACCCCATGGAAGCTCCAGGTAAAACATATTGTATTAACACAGACAAAATTGACTTATATTTGTCCTTCACCTGTGAAATATTAAAACGTCTCCCATCTCCAGAACATAAAACTGTTAGTCTTTAGGAATGGAAAGAACATTAAAAAAATAAATTAAAATTTGGAAAAAAAAAAACACATTGGAAATTGAAATAAAATTGAAGTTAAAGATAATATAATTTCATAATGTATTAACGGAATGTAAAATTCAGTCTTTAAAAAAAGGACAAAGTTGACAGTTTTGCACTTTAATGTATTAACAGTTTTCCAATCTGAATTTTACAGAAAACTGTATGTTTATAATTATAAGGATATTAACATAGTTTTAATGTACTTTTGGTTTTTTCAGAAAAGGATTTTTATTCATGGCTTAAGTGTAAAACTACGCCAACTTTGGGATAAATCTATTTTAATATCATTATCACCGTCTACAGATGTCTATGTGGCTCTTTTAATAAACGTTGCCTTCCTTTCTGTGTTACTTTCTGTGATTGTTTCACGCACGGCACGAAGACGCGTATTCCAGACAAATCACCATGGCAACTGACATCTCTTTTTACTCCCGTGCCGCAGTTTCCATAGCAACCAGGCGGCTATTCGTGTACTCCGGGACGTGCGCGTGAGTCAACTGGATCTGGAAAGTCAACAAACCCACGTGCGCAGCTGTAAGTGAGCAAGGTCACTTATTGTTCTGTTACTGTTAATGTGAAAAAAATATTATTTTATTTATAAAAACAAACAACAATCAAACAATGCCATTATTACCCGAAATGTTTACGCGTCTACAATATTTTATAACATAGACGTCAAATAGGCAAACGCAGGATTTCCGGGAAACGCTCAGCACAGGGGCTCGTGTCTCATGCTGCCACAATGTTTCTATGGAAACTACTTTGGGTTGCTAAGTTAGAATCCTTCAGCACGCCGCTTCGAGTGCGCATGCGCAGTGCAGCCTGGACTTTCTACCATCATGGCGGCCTCCACTCTTGGTGTGCAGCGTGTGCTTGGGAAAGGCATAATCCCTCCTTTGGTCGTGATTTTAGGGGCAACGGGAACTGGAAAGTCCAAATTAGCGCTCGAGATCGGGAAACGACTTCAAGGGGAAATAATAAGCGCCGATTCGATGCAGGTATGTTTTCATTAAATTGCTAAATAAATGCTGGACATGAAGATCAGACTGAACAACTACATGCATTAGTTTAGATTATGAATCTATAGGTTTTATAGGCCTCCAGGAATGCTTTGTACTTGTATCAAGACGTCCCACAGAATCACGAGATGCATAAAACAGCTCTTTTTGATTTTGCTCGTATATTAAATGTTGAACAGGCTGCTTAGTTAACATTACTAACATTACTAACATGACCTGTCATTGTGTTGCATGCATCTTGTTTTCATCTTGTGATGATTTAAAACAGATGTATTTTCTGACATGTTCTCATACATGTTTTTTTTTTGTGCTGATTATTTATGTCTTAACATATTGGTTTTGTTCTATTCAGGACAATATGCTAAGTCTGATGAGCTAAATCTAAAATGTTGTTTCTTATCAATAAACAATCTACAGATTACAGCAATCGTGCAGTATTCTGTAGAAACACTGTACAGATGAATGGATCTCCAACTCTTTTACTAAACTTGTTCTAATATTTTACACAAGTCATTTTCGTGTGAACAGATTTATTTTATGTAATGTTCCTGAGGATGAAAACAGAGAGAGAGAGAGAGAGAGAGAGAGAGAGAGAGAGAGTGATGGCTAATTTTTTCTTTCACGTTTAAGCATTTAAACCAAAAGCTGAAACGGACGAAACATAAATCACTGTAAACTTATTCCATCCTTCTTGAGGCTAGACCATGTAAATCTGTCCCAGTGGCACCAAGAAATGCTGTTTACAGGCTTTATAACTTTTACTAAATCTCCTCAATCCCAGACGATTACCTAAAATCCCTAAAAAATAGAAATTGTGACATAATTACAAAATAAAGAAAACTTTTTTTTGACATTACCATCAGAAAATCTCATTAGTTTAAGCATTAATATTTCATTTTATTTATATACAATAATTCTAATAAACTTTAAATAGTTTTAATAAAATGTGGCAGCAGAAAACAACAAATAATCATTACGCACTACACATAACAAGGAAATGTGAGAAATACAACTTTTCTGGTTCTTGTGAGATCGTACTAAGATCGTCTGCTTCTGAGCTGCATTTGGATTGGACAATTTTTTTTTTTTTTTTAAATACGCAGTATTGCATTTTAAAAGATCTAGGAATTTTTTTTTTAGTTCAGAAATTAGCTCAGTTCTTAGCTGGAACAGAACTGAACAGCTTTACGCCATTTCCCTAAAGACTATATATATGGTTTCAGTAGAAGGAAAAAAAAAAAGAATGTTTTCTTCAAAGTTGCATTTTGCCGTGCATGCAGCAGAGGGCTCTCAAATTTTCAAACAACCCCTTTAAGCCTTTCTTGATTTGAACGTGTGGTCTTGATGCATAGACAAATCTTTATTGTTTTGTGTTTCCAGCTTGTGCCATGTTAAATAAGTGTTAAAGAGGCTTCAGGACTGTTGAATTGCACACACAGCTTGTCCATATGTAGACAGGAGCTACGTTTGATTTGTGGTTACCAGGCGATTTGTTTATCTGTACCATTTGTACATTTAGAGCAGAGGGATTCAATTAAAATTTAAAGTATGAAAGATGCACAAAATCCCCTGCTTACAAAAGATTAGATAAGTAAGTCACATCACAACAAGGCAACAGGAGTTTTTAATAAGCATCACTGACTAGTTCCTGGCTATAATTAAGTCAGTTTGTAGTGGTTATGTTTTGTTTTGTAGTTATACCTCATGTTACCACTTTTTACTTAACTCTACGACCCCTGGGACGCATCTGTTTAGAAACATACGGTGTGAATAAACACACTACATTTTCCCTACATTCATCTTTAAATTTTCAGTTTTCATTGTTGAATTTTCTTTAAACAGGCAAAGTCATGAGGTAACTAATCAGACTGAGGCAAAGTCATAAGGTAACTAATCCACCAATGGACGACCACTGACCTTATCAATTAAAGACTCCATCTAACAGGCAGGAGGTCAGAGGTAATCTCACCAGCACCTGAAGACCTACTTCCACTTTCTTCAATATTATTCCACTTTAAAATCAAAGCAGTGAAGATGGTATGAGCTGATGATGCTCTTATAATCTTTGTTTTGGATAAATGGCAGAGTACATAGTATCTCTGATAATTAAACCAATCTTTCCTGAGTGGGTTTGAGAAATTGATGATAAGAGACGTCATGGTGTTGCGTCACATACAGCTCTTATTGTTTATGTTGGTATTGCAACCTGAGCAGATTGTGTACATGCACAATCAACATGCGGACTAGCCATGTTGCATGCATATGGTAAAAACCAAATATAATCACTGCCTTTGTATTAACATCCGCCACAGGTGATTAGTCACAAGTGCACACCTGACCTACATGTGTCTCAAAAATGCATCTTACTGATCCCTTGTAAACTTTTTAAAATTTTGTGAACTCTATGGTGGTCTGATGTTGTCACCAGAGGCTAGTAGTAATGCTGTATGTTTATTATATCCAATTAAAAAACTTTTGGAATAAATTGTTATTTGGAGCACTTTTGCTTAGGAGAACTGAGAAGTGCTGAGGTAGCAAGCTAGTTGGTTAGAAGTTAGCATTGGATATCACAGTGTGGATTGTGATGTGGCATGGGTATATATTGTGTTTATATGTAGGTTTGGCTTTTGTTAAATAAATCACTGAGAATATATCAAAGCAAATTGAGACTTTAATAAGGAAATCTTATTTGCTGTCCTGTCTGCGTGTGATGTTATTGCTAGGAGAATTCAGATTTGATTGTGTATTTCCTGTGCATTAAAAAAATATGAATAGGATTGGCGATAAGAATTTTCTAAAAGATCAGTTCTGACTGCGGTGCTGTAATTCAGATCACAGGTTTATATCAATGCCTCATTGTTATTGTTATTATTATTATTATTATTATTATTATTATTATTATTATTATTATTATTATAGTAACAGTTTATTCACAGGGACTTGGTGACTATTCAACTGACTATGTGTCAGATAATCATGGTTTTAGCACTTTTTCCAGCTGAAATTTTCCACCATGGGAGAGTCTTCAGTACAGAGGACTTTGTATTTATTTCTCAGTAACATATTTTTATAGAGAGGTTGCTGAGAGAATACCTTTTTAATAACTGCTGTAATGTAAGTGATAACAGGAACTAGATTGTTTTACACACATTCCACAAACTTAAATATAACTCTAAAAGTATAAAAATGTATAGAATAGAAGCCTTTATTTTGTCACATATACATTACAGCACAGCGGAATTCTTTCTTTACATATCCCAACTTTGGTGGTTGGGCACAGGATCAGCCACGAAACAGTGCTTGGATTAGTGAGGGTTAAGGGCCTTGTTCAAGGGCCCAATAGTGGCAGCTTGGCAGTGCTGGGGCTTAAAACCTGATCCTTCAATCAACAACCCATAGCCTGCTTGAGCCACTATTTCCCCTCATAAAATGTATATTGATATAAAATATGTTGTTCTCTTAGGAATACAATCAAATTTAATACGTCATCTTATAATTTTTTTTCTGTAGGCCTAAGAACATACCCCACTATATTATTGTCAATGTAAGGAATTTATTATTCCACATATTACTTTATTATTTTTATGCTTTTTTCCCACTGGCCATTAATTCATCTGCTGAGATTTTCTTTAGCATGATATCTGAAGAACGAATGGTTGAATGTTTTTAGGATTTATATACTGTTATCATGTTAACCAGCAGATGAACTGAAAATATTTTGAAACTGATCCAGGGTCAGTCACAGCAAGGTCAGATGTTTGTAATAGTCTTCCAATAGCTTCCTTCCTGTTTGTTGAATTCCATTCAAACACAAAATGTATTTAAAAAAAAAAGAATCTATGTATTAGTTTATATCGTCGTAACCAGCAGATGAACTGATTAGATTTTGGAACTGATCCAAAGAGGGTCAAGGTCGCAGAAAGGCCAGATGTTTGGAATAGTTTTTCTTCAGCAGTGTCCTTCACACGGTAAGGGTACATGGGTTTGACTTGTTTATAGTTTAAAATAATGTTCACGTTGAGGATGTGCATGCATATTCAGAGGCTTTAACCCCTATTTGACTGGAGGAATGTTTAATTGCTAAAATGATGTTTAATAACTGACTATCTCTTCATTAATTCTTACAGATGTGCAAATATTCAAATTAGGCAGACATTCATTTGCAGGTAGTTTATTGCTCTGAACGGTTGCATTGTTGTCTGTTATATAGTTTAGTGTAGTTATGTAGTAATAAACAATAATGGTTTCTTTCTATTGACATTATTTTTTTGAAATCATTTGTTCATTCAACTCTAAATATATTGTAATACTGTCTAAAATGTCTATTTTAGTTTTTTTTTATATGGATTATTATGGCCATATGTAGAAATGTTATAGTAAATGTATACACGGTGAGAGTTTTTCTACTACAATTGCAGCAGATGTTATTTTTATGGCCGAATCAGAGCTGAGGCTTTGTCCCTAAAACTCAGATTCAGTCTCCACCAGAATAATTCCTTCACCCATTTATTAAGTACTGCACATCTATAATTTAGGGACACTCTGCCCTTGTCGTATGTTTCTTGACCTTGAGCGTGCCTTCACGGCTGTCACCTGGTGCAGTTAACTAGGTTACGCTAATGCAATTCCTACAGCACAAGCTCCTTAGACTCCATAGAAAGTGGGTGTGTGGGTATAAGCATCGCACTCGTGTTGAAGATGGAGTTTGTGAGACTATTGTTGCATCGGGGTTGCAGTTGCACAGACACTATAGGGAAGCACTATTGTCCTGCTCAGTTGGTTCCCACACTCTTATTGTGTAGACGAGCCTCAGTTTGCCACCGCTGGTGTTCAGCGTTTGTGGTGCTTGTATATGATGCTGCAGACACTTTCAATAGCAGTACTGTATGGAGTGCAGTCCAGATTGTTATAGTTAATACGAACATGTTAAGTTTGTGTTATTTAATAATGGTGGACACACCTAGTCGAACCATTGGGATGAATCCTGACCTTAAAGGTCACTGAGATCATTGTTCAAAGACTATGACTATAAGTGAGGGCTCATGGGAACCTCATACAGGACTGTGTGCCCTTCCAGAATGAGGGATAAAAAAAGAAAGAAAGGGAATTTCAGTCTATCCTTTTGCCCATGGGAGGTCTCAGAGGTCCTGAAGGGCAGTTTAATGGGTCACTAATAAATTGAAAAGACTGGGGCACATCAGTCACAAAGGAATTGAAATATCTTTGTGTGTTTGGAGTTGGTGATGGCTTAATGTGTCTTGCCTTGTTTTGAGAGGAATGCATATTTATTTATATTTCATAAAAATGAGAACTAAATTAAACAAATCTGTGTGTATGAAAATGACCAAAAAAGGGATGGAGATACAGTGTGAGATTTTCCTATGGCTTGTTGTATAGATGCACATTTACATCACCTATTAAGTCAGTGAGTCTAAATCAGAAAGAAGTAGATACTATAGCTGTGCTGGTTGTTTAATTTGGTTTCAGACCTGACAGTGTGCTCGGAAATCTCTTAGTCTCATACATACAGCAAAGACAGAAAAAAAAATCACTTTAGTGATGAGCTGCAACAAAATAAAAAAGTATTATTATATAAAGATCAAAACAGTTTGTGTTTTATATCCAGCATTTGTTCGTTGGTCCAAAAATCCAGATCAGGTCACATTTCTGCAGTCCTACAGGTCTGTACTCTGATACCTACAGTGAAGATGCTGCTCTTAACTCATAAAACATGTCATATTTGGCTCCTGTCCTGCAGTTTTGTCGATCCAGGACTATAGAGTTAGAAACGGACCAAATGCTATGTTCATACATGTGCAAATGAACCGCATCATATGTCAATAATTTGGCTTAAGTTTTTAAAAAATTGCCATTCTTTGAACAAAAATGAAAATATTTTTTTAAAAACTGCTGTTTTGTCTTGTACCATGAAAAACAGAAAAGAATGCAAATCCGGTGAGGAGAACTGTCTATAGCTAAGATAAGGTAAGGAATATCAGGGACTAAGTTGTTCCATGGGAACTGTAATAATAAGCAGGTAAAGTAGCCTTAAACACATTAAACGCCATCTAATGCAAAATTGAATTTCACTGATAATTCAGCAGTGAGAATCTATCATGTATAGTGTGATACTTATTTTGTTGACAGTTTCTCTTAAGTCAAGATCCTGATTAAGGAGGATTTATGGACATGTTACTTAAGAGATTTTATTTTCATACTCTCTTCTTGAGTAATGTACAAACCCCTCAGGAGACCTGGACTTCTCTGCACTTATACTTGCAGGGCATAAAAAATTCACAAATCTTTACTGTAGATTTGATTAATGCTGCCTGTGCAGGTTAGAAAGCGAGCCTGATGGGGAGTTCTCATCTCTGTGCTGCAGCAAATACACTTAACATCAAATGATCTCGTTTATTCAGAAATCACTTGTGATTTAGACAGAAAAAATCTCTTATCATAGGCGTAAGCGATGAGCCTGAAATATCTGGAGCCTTCTCATTTTTGTGAACAAGCAGTTTAATGCAAATTTCATCCGAGCTCTGTGCTGATGCAGGCCTTTAATGTGATTGTGTGATATTTGCCACCTCTTTCATAGTGAGCCACACCTGTGTGAGGTCTCCTGTGCACTAACCTCTCCCACTGTGTTGCACTGATGCTTGAAAAGTGTGAGTGGAAACTGGGAAAAAGACCAAAGCAAATCTCAAAGCTTTTATATGAATATATATATATATATATATATATATATATATATATATATATATATATATATATATATACGCTCATATATTCAAATATTATTACATGCACAATTATTCTGAAACAAAGACAGGAGGTAGATTGTGAACATTATGCTTTCAAATGTAATGTTCGACCACTTAAGTTAATCAAATAAAACACACCTTAAAGGAATAGCTGTATTTACTGTCTGGGATAAAACTGTATCGTGGTCTACATTCGAAAGCTATTATAGTAGCTACTTGTGTGTCAAAACCTTCTGAGTCATTTCCGTCAGTCCAAGCACACCAGAGGCCAAATTAAATTTGCACTGAATGAATGAAAAATTCAATTGTGTCAGGCTGTCTGGCATCATGCCTTGCGACACAGTACATGTCTGGCTTGACGTCTCTGTTCATCCAGACTTCCGTGGAAGCTTGATGGAGCCTCTGATGAGCCTGATAAGGTCAAAGGAAATCATACTGATTCTAAGGAGCAGAACATGTCCCCTGACTGGTTTTTGTACATGAAAGTGGATGTTTTTTGTGTTGTTTGAATCTACTTATAGTTTCTTGACCTAGTCAGAAAGACTGCTGTAATGAAAATAGTGCTTTAAAATGCTTGTGCAGTGACGTCCCTTTGTGGAAACGTGTCTGGTTTAAGTTCTAACAGGTTTTTCAAGTTGTGAATGTGCCATTGGTAACAAAAAGCACTTGTTTGATTGTTTTTTCCCCCGTTAATGCCCAAGAATTGAATTCAAATGGCTGTGATTTTCAGTCTGATTTTTTTGTTGTCAGACTTATGGGCCACAATGTGGATAGACATGAACATTCCATCAGCGGACACTTAATTATTTAATTCTGGGAACACTGGGTGTGAGTTGGGAATACACTCCAGATGGGACACCAGTCCACTGTAGGGCATTTCGTACAGACCCTGTCACACTTGGTGTAGCTTATCCTCTTACAGTACAGTCATTCATTTTGGAGGTGGGAGTAGAACTGTAGAACTCACAGAAACTCTACACAAACTAATTTTTCTCCTCTTTGTCCACCTGCTCATTTTCACCCACTTTCCAACTCTCCTCTTTCGTTCACCAGCTACAACACAGGGAGGGTGCGACGTAGCGCAATAATATCTGTACTGTTCTGCAAACATGAGCTCACAGACACCCATGGTAGTCTGGTGTTACTGTGATTGACAAGGGAGAAAGAGTCTTTGCTGTTCCTTCACTGGCTTCTAGAAACCAGTGTCTGAACATGAATGAATCAAATGGCATAATTTTGGGGAAAAAATAAAATAAAAAACACAAGTGGAATTTCATACCTGAGTCTTGATTTGTCATATTGTTAAAGAGTTATATAACAGACAACATTTTTTTAAGTATTTAGTTCAGTAACATAAGCTAAGCACGCAGGAACTTGTATTTTAGTAGAGATGTCAGTAATAAAAATTCTGGCAGGCAACACAAAATTTCTTGCTATTGGAAAGAGACTTACACACCATTTGTTTTTGTTGTTTTGTTTTTTTGAACAAACACCTCTTCATAATCACCACATCCAAACTTTTAAGTGTCTTCTGAGGACGACTTGAAGGAAGCAGGCATCTGCATGGAGTTGGCATCATCTTGGGAGCTTTTGAGTACTAGCCATTATTGTTAGTCTCTAAAGCTGCCACTGTTTATTCTAATTCACACTTGAACTTTCCTGGTGGGCAAACTGCTGAATTCACCATCCCTCAGTAAGCCCAGTTTTGGGTTTAAGGGTATTTTATTGTTTGAGTTATGGTGTAAGCGAGTAAAATGTGTAACCCAACCAGCTAATAAAACTTTAGCATGCGTTTTACAGCAGCTTTTATTGTTTCTGTTCTGCTTTAAGGTCGTTGTCTTCTGAGAGCCATGATAATATCAATACAGCTAGTTATTTGGCTTACTGACTGGATGACTGCTGCTTCTGTGTAGTGTGGTTTCTTTACTGCCTTTTTTTTTGTTTGTTTTTGTTTATACCTCTCCTTATTCCAATCACAATACCCTGGAGTCCATATACCCCCCTCACCCTTCTTCCTTCTTCCAGCCCTGAATGGTGCATGAGGGGCTGTGGAAATGGGCCACATAGGAATGCTTCGTTGAGATACAGTGTATAACGCTCCTGTATAATGATGGATAGAATGTAGTAAAAACCTCATGAAACATTCATTGGAGGGAATTTGCTGAGCCGCCTGCTGTAGGACGGCAGGGCGGAGTGAGCTGAATGAGGGCTGGGCAATGAGGAGATGCAGAGGGAAGTGACAGAGAGAGTATGGCGCTAAAGGGAGTTCTGCACCATCAGCTGCGGGAGATGAAGGTCATTCTAGGGATGTTTTATTGGTGTCATCTTTCAGCCCCATTCTCACTCATCCACATTTTGCCCATGTTTGCTCTGCTTCCTTATTATGTCCTCTTCCTGTGTATAATTAGGCTGCACGCGTAATAGGATTTTAATCATGATCACATTTTTGGTTTCCTCATTGAATTAAGTACATATAAATGTGTCGGCCAATTGATAAATTGAATACCAGTCTTTATTCGTTTTTTTTCTTTTGCTTTTTTTTGTATCTTTCTTTATGATCTTTATTTTTTTTTCCATTTTACCTTTCTTTCTTTCTTTCTTTCTTTCTTTCTTTCTTTCTTTCTTTCTTTCTTTCTTTCTTTCTTTTTCTTTCTTTCTTTCTTTCTTTCTTTCTTTCTTTTCATTTTTGTTTGTTCTTCATATCTTTGATCTTTCTAATAATTCACCTTGTCTTATGATCATACAGACTCTCTCTTTAATTCATTGTTGAACAAATAATTCTTTCTTTTAACCTTTCCTTTGAACTCCTGTCAGTTTTTATTTCACTCTTTCTTGTGCCCTTTTAAAGATTCTCTCAAATAACCAGAGTAAGGAATATAGGCTTATATATAGGCACAAGCTAATTTGTTTTGCTGTTGATTCAAAGTTGTTAAAAGATAATATCATTATCCTGCAGCCCTGCTATAGAACAGGTCTTGTGTAATTCATGTGGTTACATCTGGGTATCTGTTCTGGTTCAAATTTGGTCTCCTGCCCTTCTACTTCGCTCCTCTTGGAATTCTTCCAGCTTGATTGGCGGCCCTTTTCCCATCTCTCTTGTCTCCTTGCTTCATCTTTCTCTGTTGATTCGCATGGTCTCCCCCTCTTCCTTTCTCCCTGTGTGTATGAGGAGCAGCTGTCTCGTGCGTGGCCTGAGGTTGGGTGTGGATGGCAGGCCGGCTGCAGTCATCCAACACTGAGTCCATTGTCTGGGATTAGGGAGACCGGGCGGTGGGGGCAGCGCAGGGCTCTATCCCGCTCTTTCTCTATGCCGCACATCCACACACAGACACACAAAGAGGCGCTGGTCCCACCACGTGGAGCCATGCTCCCTAAACACACAGACTAGCTCCTCCTTTGTTTCACCTCCCTCTTTCCCACTCCCTTGCTGTTCTGTATGGAGCAAGAGACTCACATTCATAGGCTCACATTCTCACGCTTCGCTCCCATGTGGCTCTGAAAGGCCTGTGCTGGTGAGAGCTGTCGCTTATTGCAGAGCAGTAATACGGCTTTTATTTTGCGTTGTGAAATGTCATTTGTCAAGATAAAATGTGGATGAGACTCACAGACACTCCTCTTTCCATGCCTTATGAAATGCTTGGCCTTGAAGGGTTTCATTGAGCCTTTCTGCTACTTTTGACTTATGTCTGTGCACACATTAGTGTTGATTTAAACAAGTTTAAGCTTTTAATATTCACCTATTCAAAGGCAAAAATGTTCTTTTTAACTGTTTGATCATTTTAGTCTATTGGAAGGTATGCTTTAGAAACTTTTTGGCTTGTTGTTTGATATAGTCTGAATAAACGAGTCTGGTATTTTCAAGTCATTTATAAGTTATTTTCCAGTAGGCTTTTATTGCCTTTTTTTGCGGCTGAATCTATTGATCAAATCAGTGCACTAGGTATGGAATAAAACATAAAACGACTTGCTGTTATAGCAAAATATATAATAAATGACTGGATGTGCAGTTATAGGAAAATAATCAGCGGCCGGATGGTGAGATGTGGCCCGATGTTGCCTTGTCAGAGTAGATTATTATCCAATAACAGTATAGGGTTTTATTTCTCTTATACCACAATAATGTCTAAAGAGAAATTTGCTATTAGCACATTTTTACCTTGAACAATTTCTTTTTATTTATATTTTACCTATAATGGGGAAAAAAAACATTTAGCTGAATTCTCTGCTGAATTTAGTAATATTAACACGGTCAGTTTTCGTACATTCGAAATGATCAGAAAGTTTTCAAAGCCCTGAATAAAAATAAACTTCAAGTGTACACTAGAGCCGAGGCTCGAATCTGCTATTTCTGGTGTTTTGTACCATGCACCATTTAAACGTCTAAATTTAACACGTTGGTTATAAATCCATACGTAATATTTTTCTTCCATCTCACTCACCACATGTTCCTTTTTTTATATATAAAATGATGCAGGACATCTGTGAGACAAGTTAGCTCCTGTTAACTCTGAAATAATAGCAGTTATAAATATTTATTCTCTCTCAATTTCTCTTTTCTCCTCTCTTGAAGTTGGAGTCAAAAAAATAATAATTGCAAATACCTAAAAACTGGAAAGAACAATGATTTCGGTCCTGAAGACTCTTCACCTGACAGAAAACATACTTTCTAATCACTGACACAATAACGGAGGCATTAATATAGCCATTAAATATTTTTTTTCTTTGTTAAATAACATTTTTTTGAACCATTTAATGATGTTTGATTAGATTTGGTGGACTGACTGCTTTCACCGTCCCTGTGAAATAGCTGTTGTTATTGAAGCAAACAAATATTAGTACGGGCAGACGAACGTAAAACTCTTATTGAACTACAGCTGGCACGACTGAAAGAGCCGAGCTGCTATAGGTAATTAATAAACAGCTTCTGATCAATCAGATTGGGGCACATAGCATAATCTGCCACAGTGTTATTGCCTATAACTACATAAGCCTACATAAGCTTATATAGTCAACCTCAAAGCCATTTTTGGTCTTACAAATATTCCCACATGTAGTCCATAGACAACAAACAATAGAATACTGTGAATTTTTCAAGTGCATTCTATGTAACATCATAAATCTATAATAATTTAAAGAAATATCAGCAGTGATGTGGCTAATTAAAATCAAACCTAAACCACATTACCAAGACAAAATGTCAAACGAAATGGGATTCAGTGAGACAAACTGAGCCACAGGTCAGCTCAGAGGATCAGGTGAATGATGGAAGGAGTTCAGCAATAGCACGAACGAGGACAAGAGTGACATTATTAGCAGGACAAAAGCTGCTGTTCCATCAGAGGACAGCCTGTGCGGAGAGGAGAGACAGCAGAAGGAGTACGAGGCAGCCGGCGGGAAGAAATGCACACAAAGAGGAAGTGTGTGTGAGGGAAAGATTCCCGAAAAAGCGTTGGGGGGTGAATGTGTTGGGTGTTTCAGAGGGTGGTACTGAAGGGTGAGTGTGTCTAGGAAGAATAAACTTCACTAATGCAGGCAGCACTCAAGTAGTGTGGCCCCAAATGTGAGCCACATGACCAGAGACATGGCTTATTTTTCCTTCTATTTATTTATTTATTTATTTATTTATTTATTTATTTATTTATTTATGCGCTTCATGCAAGCTCACACACATCCATACACACACCCTCTCTCTCTCTCTCCTCTCTCTCTCTGTCATTTTTATTTTATTTATAAAATACAAATTTTAATTTTATTAGAAATACATCTACTCCAGGTGGGTTTTAATCAACGTATCTAGACAAATAGGTTTCCCTGGTGACTGTGATATCAGGTACTTTCTGTAAAGGAACATCATATGGCACTAAACAGCTATAGTGACTTTCATATGTTGTGATATAATGTTACAAAAGGGAAACGTGTCATGCTGCTAAATGCTGAGTGAGTATTTTAAGGTACATTCCTGTTTCTCGAAGGTATCACATTTGTGAGGTTTTTCCCTTTTCATGCTCCAGTTAATGGCCTTTACAGCACAGTGCTGTTGATAAGGTGACCGAACTAACAGAAGCACTGACTGTTTCTATTAATGCACTCATTTGAATTCATTTTTAGTTTCTGTAGTTACACACAGGAAGCATATTTGTAATCTAATTTACCAATGAAACGTGCATAATCTAAGAAGGGAAAACATCAGCAGCATGCTCTGTCAGGAGAACACACTGAGGAGAATACACATCCACTGCACTGCTACTGTAGGTGCTCTGATAGGGAAAGTATTCAGGCTGAAATACTTTACAGACACAGAGAATGGGGTAGAGAGAGAGAGAGAGATGCAGGGAGTTAGAGAGAGAGACAGACAGACAGGGATTTAGTGAGTGACAGACAGACAGACCGACAGGCAGGGAGTTTGAGTGTGTGTGTGTGTGTGTGAGAGAGAGAGAGAGAGAGAGAGAGAGAGAGAGACAGACAGAGAGAGAGAGAGACAGAGACGGGCAGGGAGTTTGAGAGTGTGAGAGAGACAGGCAGAGAGAGAGAGACAGGCAGGGAGTTAGAGAGTGTGAGAGAGAGAGAGAGACAGGCGGAGAAAGAGAGCAAGACAGGCAGGGAGTTAGAGAGAGAGAGTGAGACAGGCAGGGAGTTAGAGAGAGAGAGAGTGAGACAGGCAGGAAGTTAGAGAGACAGGCAGGGAGTTAGAGAGAGAGAGAGAGAGACAGGCAGGGAGTTAGAGAGAGAGAGAGAGAGACAGGCAGGGAGTTAGAGAGAGAGAGTGAGACAGGCAGGGAGTTAGAGAGAGAGAGTGAGACAGGCAGGGAGTTAGAGAGAGAGAGTGAGACAGGCAGGGAGTTAGAGAGTTAGAGAGAGAGAGAGAGAGAGAGAGAGGGACAGGGACAGGGACAGGCAGGGAGTTAGAGAGAGAGAGAGTGAGTGTGTGTGAGAGAGAGAGAGTGTGAGAGAGAGACAGGCAGGAAGTTAGAGAGAGAGACACTGGGAGAGAGACTGGGAGAGATATAAGAGGTAACAGTTGTTTATATGTTCTAATCTAATTGACAACAGGAGCAAACCTGTTTCATTTCTAAACTAAATTGGTAAAGAAAGCAGCATGTATTTACCAGTGATTTCAGGTTTGTCTGTCTGTCTGTCTGCCTGTTTGTCTATCTGACACTGAATTATGACCAAAAATCAATTTATTTCCACCACAGTGTATAAGCCTGCATGTGAGCTTCTGTGAGTTTCAAATTAGATACTCGTTAACAGTGACGTTTCCCTGGTAATGTAAACAACGGAACAGTGCTCGTGGCAATAAAGTGAGTAGGAATGACTCAGCAAGATCTTTTTCTTTATTTATTTTTTTCATGTGAGTCATGAACCGTGCATGGTGTGATGATGCAGTTTGTACATATTTCTAGCAGCAAAGTGCTCATGGAAAACATCAGTTTGCAAGAGATTGCATTTTGTGTGCAAATTGTCTTCTAGTTCCCCCTAAAAAGCAATTCCTGTTTACTGAAGTGGATTAAACTGAGCTTTACCATCCTCTCATTTAATCACGTACTATCATGCTACTAGGGTTGTGCGGTTTGCCCGTGATGCTCGGCGAGATCAGATTAACATCGTAGATGATTGCAGATAATCTTTTTTTAATACAAACTAGACAGACTCTAGTCTCGGCTTGTCTGTATGTCCATATATATATATGAAATGAGCATTGATAAAATGTTTTTGTTTTTATACTTTTAGATGTAAATAACCAATTAGGAAAAATTTCATTATAATTTTTTTTAAACCAGATGCTCATGATGATACACTGACATTATGATTAAATCTGTTAGCATGTAGTCAGTTTTAATTGTTCATTTCTTTCACTGCTTCTAAAACATCTGGCTTAGAAATATTAAACAGCTAGAATCAACTAGTGCACTAGTTTTGCTCAGACATAAAGAGACATAAAGAGGTTCAGGCACAGAGTCACTTCTCTTCTTGTAGCAGAATTAAATAAACATGTCCTCAAGTAATAAAAAAAAAAATCATCTCATTTTGAGATGAAAAGGTCTATAGGATATAAGACATCTTTTATAAAAGGCCATTTAGAAATGAAATTGAACTGAAATAATATTTTAAAATAAGCATGATGTTATATATAATAACAAGTTCAGTGTTTATTTATGAACATTTATATTCATGTTTATTGCTGCATTTCCTCGCTTTATTGTTTATCATAGGCAGACAAAATCAAATCAGGAATAAAAATGGCAGAAAATAGAATTCAGAAAAGTCTTAATTTCTTTGATCGCAGAAGATGAGGCAATGCTAATATATGATGATGACTGAGGCTTCAAAAAATGAATTGTTTGTGTGGTTTGAGAGATAAAAATCTACAAAAACCATCTCCGGTTTTTCTGTGCAGTGTTTCTATTGGAGGTTTTTGTTGTACACTGGGTCTGGAGTCTGCTGTTTCAGAATGTGTACCCAGTGTCCGTCTGATTTCCTGTCCTGCATTGACATGAACCCGACGATGATGCCAGAATAAAGCAGCACTTGAGGCCAGGACGTGACAGGCTGCTATGCCCTCACCATACAGCTATGCAGCACGTCCGCAGCAAACCGCAGGGTCACATTCTCGCACTGCAGTGCTAACCTATCAAACGCACCCTACTGATTCAAGCTAGTGATAGTGCACACCTGTACTAATGGTTAAACTGTTTATGAGGGTCTGCAAACCTACTGGTGATGAGGGGATTTTCTGACTAGCAGCTGTGATCGGGGCAGACAGGAAGTCCTGCATGCTGCTCACACCCCTCGGAGCATGGAGACGGACACTCTGGCTGTAATATTGATCTGTCTGCTTTTTCCTGTCTCCTCCCCCACACAAAAAATCCAGTTATTACTTGAAAAGCATTCTTTACTGTTTATATCAATCCTAAGATTATGTGGTTTGCAGTTGCCATAAACTGCCTTTAAAAGGGAAAGACAAACATTTCTTTAGACACCTTGTTTTCTGCTTTTATTGAACCATATAAGAATTGGTTGACAGGTAATTACTTTTTGTGAACATCAAGTGGAGCAGCAAATGAAAGGCAGGGGCGTTTTCCTGGAAAGCAAAGGCAAGTATTTTCCAGAAGCGCTAAAGCTGTAGCGGACTCCTGAGTGCTGCGAGGTATTGATAAGGCATCTGTGCCTTTTTTCAACCTCTTTTAAATCCCTCATTGCATTGGGGGGAGAGAGAGAGGCAGCACCCGCTGTCAATATTTTCCTGCTGATTTCACTCACCTCTGGATTCGCCCCGCAGAGGTGCCCTGTGGAGACGGTGACGGGGAAGAGAATTTTAATAATTCAGCAAGTTTCTTTGCACAGATAGCGAGACTGTAGTTGGAATGCAGGGTAGCAATAATCATCAGCATGACATCTAGAACTGAAGGGGTGCCATGAAATTTCAGAATATCCTGTGAGACTGTTGCCTCGCTGCCGGAGAGTAACGGGCAGCTGTCAAACACAGAGTAAGTGAATGTATTGAAAGCAGCTTCTCACACTGTATCCTGCTATAGAATGATGGCCTGCTTACAACGCTTTTATACTTCACATTTAAAAGTGTTTGATATTCTTCAGGCATGGACAAATAATTCATTTACTATCTTGACCAAATCTGAATTCACAGCATTTGGCAGACGCCCTCATCCAAAGAGACTTACATTTTTATCTCATCATATAACAGCACATGAAGGTTAAAGGCTTTGCTCAGGTGCCCAGAGCTGGCAGCTTGGTGGCCTTGGGATTCGAACTCAACCTTCTGATCATTAGCTCAACACCTTAATCTCTAGGCTCCCACATCCCCCAATTAATGACTCATCATTGTCATCATTGTACTCCAATGTCCTGTGTTTGGGTTGCTGAACACACAATTGACCAAGCAAAAAAGCTGCTCTGCTTAATAAGCCTCATTAATGAAGATTATGTTAAGGGAATGACTTCCTCTGGGGGGGATGAGTTTGTTGCCCTAGTCCTTATCCTTGCTTGATAAGGTTTAGGATGTCACACATTTTGTTTGTGAGTGCAACAAAAAGTCATTGGAGGTGTTTTGCCAGTGCAGTGTGATTTTCAGTCTTTGCATCGCAAGTATAAACATAATTTATACTGATTCATTATTTTCCCTCAGTATCAAATGCATCACAAGGTGCAAGATGGCTCAGTGGTGTGCTAGCAGGAGAGGTCTATAATCTCTTTGACAGATTTACACCACACTTTATTTTATTTAGTTTGTTTAGTTTGATTTGTTTTTATCGCATAACCCCAGAGTTACTGATTCTGAATTCATTCGTCAACCACGATCACTAGTAATTCATCTGGGGATAAGAGACGCATTGAGTGTGCTACACTAAAACTGAACAGAAAAATGAAAACTTGGCTTGTATTTCTTTATTGGACAAGTATTTGTTGAAGTTACCAAAAAACAAACAAAAAACACTTAAATTGCCTGGACATGAAACTTGCTTAAATTATACTTTTATGCACCTTTACATACCCAAACCCTAGTAACTGCACTGAAAACAATGCAAAATGATGAGGCTAATGATAAATAATAAGAGCTGATCTTTGTAACACCTGGGGCCAAGGTCACCTGGAGGGGACGCAAGTCAGTCTACTGCAGGACATGGCGATCCTATTTAGTTTGTTGTGATTGTAATAGTCAGTAAAACATGTGTTTATTGCAGTGTAACGTAATGCCTGTGGTTTTGTTTGTCCTGTGATTCTCTCACCGCAGGTTTATGAGGGACTGGACATCATCACCAATAAAGTGACAGCGGAGGAGCAGGCGGAGTGTCCGCATCACATGATCAGCTTTGTGGATCCTCTGGTGAGCAGCTACACAGTGGTGGACTTCAGGAACAAAGCACTGTCTCTCATATCCTTTGCACAAGCTGTGATAAGACGTATCAGAATGAGGCGTCCAGTGGGCTGTTGCACCATAATAAAATGATTACTTTTAATATATTAATAATATATATATATATATATATTATTCATTTAAATTTTAATTATATTATACTTTTTTTTTAGGTGGGATATTTTAGTGCTTTATTTCATACTGCGCCTTTAAATGTACTAATTCTGGTGGTTAACGAGGTGTACAGCATATGAGGAAGGAACCTTGAGACACAAACGAGAACCTGGCCTGATCTGGGTGACACTGGAAAGTGTAGTTAATGGGGGATGTGGTAGCTTTGTGGTTAAGGCATTGGACTGAGTTAGAAGGTTGTGAGTTCGAATTCCAGCTCCAACAAGCTGCCAATGCTGGGCCCCTGACTGAAGCCCTTAACCCTCAGTTGTTCAGCTCATAAACAACATATGAGCATCAACATAATTTTCTGAATTAAACTTTTTCTACTTTTATTTTCCTGTCCAGTGATCAGTGATGGAGACTTGAGTGCAAAATTGATCATTGTCACGATGATTACACTTTAGGATTTAGTTGACTAACTTGTATTATATAACAAGTTTTGCTATCTGTTTTTTTTTGTTGTTTTTTTTGCTATAAAGGGTCTTTTTTTAAATGTTTGTTTGTTTGTTTGTTTTTACACAAGCTACTGCTGAATTTAATTATTGAGCATGCAGTTTACACAACACAAGAATTTTGCAATCTAGACAACTCTGTTGTTGAAGTAATTCATGTATAATTACAAGAAAATTAAAAGTAAGGCATTTTTGCATTACTGCATTTTTGGTATTTTCCGCAACTTATTTATTTTTTTTACCAAATACCTTTTTGTTTTTTTAACATAAAAACCATTAAGTGTATGAATTTGTCCCTTCAATGTCGGAGCCCTAAAAAAGTAATGTTAGATGGCCTACAGTGTCACTATCACTCAGTGCTACAGTGTGCAGTTTGTGTTTTCGATATTGTAGCCTTGTATTTGTTAATAATTAATCAATAGCAGGTTGTTAACGTTAACAATAATTAACCAAGGAATTTCCTTCCATTTGCCACCCTAGTACTGAGGCGGTATGGTTAAGAAGGGTTCAATAGTTTTCTCCTCCCTAAACACATGAAAAATTTAAGGCTGAGTGTTTTATTGGTCATTTTACTGATGGGCTTTCTCACTAAGCATCACTGCAGTAGCGATCAGATAAAACCCCTCCCTGAAACTAGTCTCATTAAAAAAATATATATATTTTTTTCTATTTCATTTCTTTATATAATATATAATATATAATATTTTTTATTTCTAGTCAATTTTGGTTACAGTTAGTGACCAGAGTCCTACTTGTTTCTGTTAAAGAAGTTTTCCTGAGTGAATATTGCATTATTTTTTCTTTTTTCTTGCATATCAAATTGAAAAGCTGTGACATTTTCGAGCGGGTTATGAAGGTGATCCCGAAGCTGATCCCGATGCCTCGCACACTTTAAAAGGATAAATCTGTGTGTGTGTGAGAGAGAGAAAGAGAGAGAGTGTCTATGTTTGTGTCTTTCTTTTCCCTGCCGCCTGATGCTGTTGGAAGTGAGAGATGATCAGGGTGAATATTAATAGATCCAGGAGATGCTCTCTGTCATAGTCGGGAGGAGTCATCGCTGGGCATGTTCAGGCTCAACACAGCCACATGCATGTGATTTACATTTTTACAGTCGGATATCATACAGATGTCCTTTAGTAGCTACTGCTTTAACATAGCAAACAATTTTATGCTAACACTTCATCCTCTGCCTGTGTAAAGGATTAAAACTGAGTGTAATCGATGCTCATTTTATCACAGGAAACTAGAGGTGTCATTACCGGTCGGAGACAGATGAACCTGACCCCCCCCTTCTCTCTCTCTCTCTCTCTCTCTCTCTCTCTCTCTCTCTCTCTCTCTCTCTCTCTCTCTCTCTCTCTCTCTCTCTCTCTCTCTCTCTCTCGAAGCCTTGATCTCCTTCCCAGGAGAACAGAGTAAAGCAGGGTGTCAATGTGGTGTGTGTGTGTGATTGTGTATTGGAGTATGAGTGCTTGTAGGCCTTGTCTTGCTATTTAATTACTCCAGGGAAACAGGCGATGAGGTCTCTGCTGATTTTTATTCTAATCTCCACAGCCAAGTAAAAGAACAGAGGAAACTGTCAGCTCACAACGAGACATGCACTTTGATTTTGAGCCTATTTTAATGGCATGTACGTAGATTAAATGTACATTACTACGAATATTCTGGTCTACTTCCATCAACAGGGGGAGAAATACTAGGAAACATTTGATTTAATTCATTTTGGATTCACTATATCCGTGTTGATTATGAATGCATGTTGATGTTTTTATTATGATTTAAAAACTTAATTTTCTTTGGGAAAAAAAGCCAGCCTCAATGTAGACCTGTCATGCTTTTTGATTAAGAATGGCATTTTCTTATATTAGAGTATGCTGTTAAGATATACCACTCAAAATTATGTGAAAAAAAAAAAATCTCCTGACAAATTAATTGAAATTTGATATTTGACTGATGGTTTCACAGAAACTCTCTACTTTTCATATTAATGAAGATTTCTATGATCTTTATTTTGTTTTGCCTCCTTAACCCAACACATTGAGGACATACATCGGCGGAGAAAACTCCCAATCATTGTTGGTGGCACAAACTACTACATCGAATCCATTTTATGGAAAGTTCTTGTTGACACAGTGGTAAGTATATGGTGTATATATACGTCTATTCAAATGGTGTCCAGTCTTATATGGAAAGAGACGTGTTGGGTGCAGGTTTTCACTCCACCTAAGCAGAAGCAACACATGAGTCCATTGAAAGCCTAGATAAGCTGATTAAACAGCTGGAATCAGGTGTGGCTCCTGTTTGATTGGAACGAAAACCTGCACCGGCCCTTTCCGGATAAAGCTGGACACTGCAGATCTATGCTGTTTGGACCATTTGTGGAATAGTATTGTGATGCTGCAAAGATGTTGCTTCTTGAGTTACAGAGGCCATGTATTTTACAGGAGCATGGGATTGAGAAATTTCAGAGTGGGTCCTCTGTTCTAAAAGCTGAGCTGGAGAAGTTAGGAGGTCCTGAACTTCACAAACGTTTGCAGGATGTTGACCCTGAAATGGCAGCCATGTTACACCCCAACGATGCACGCAAGATTGCAAGGTATGCAGTGAAGTTTAATGACAACTTTAACTGAATACACACAGTCCATCACAGCTGTCAATTCATGAACATAAACTAGAGTGGAAAATCTGTTCTAAAATATGGTGGCTTTTCAGGAGCTGGGATTGGCAGCTTCACAATAGATGTTTTCAATGAAAAAAATTACAAAATCTTGACCAGCAATATTCACTAAGTGAGTAACAATTACTGTTTGACCCACAGTCACACTGAAAGTGCGATTCTTATCTATTTGAGGAAGTGGAGAATCCAAATTGGGTCTGGTGGGAAAAAGTCAAATCAATTTAGCCATTTAACTGTTACATGTATCTCTGGGTTTTTGTTAATTGGTTGATTTTGATAATTTTTGAAAGATTAATTAATTAAAGTTGTTACAAGGTGCTAAATACAGTACTAGGTATTCATGGATTTATACATTAGGAGTTTTTGTTTGAGTTGGTTTCCAGCAATCTACTTCTCACCACCCATAAACATCGAAGGATTAAAACCATAGCTACATTTTCAGGACAGAGGGTTTCATGGTTTCTTGGTGGCCGAGAAACGTGAAAGATAAAACAAAAGCTGATGATAGAATGTCTGTTTGTAGTTATTATAGAATTAGTGTGAAAGTAACTTATTTCATGGTTATTATCTGCACTTGTTTACTTTAAATTATTGCAGAAAGAAAAGGAAATTATCACACCTTTATTCATTTAATAATCAGTAATATATACATACACACGCACGCACGCACGCACGCACACATACATTCATTCATACATACATACATACATACATACATACATACATACATATAATGTACCCTGTATTTAGAACATATGGCTGTATTAATATCAAGATGATTTTCTTTCCACCCTGAACCCATTTTTGTGTTGAATTCTGGCACTAGTTTACAAAAATCTGTCTCCCCACCTGTGTGAAACAGTTGCCTCCGGCAGCACCAGCCTGCAGTACAGTACACACTCATTTTCCGGATGCATTGCTTGGGTTTTAATCACCATCATGGGGCCAATTAACACCACTTTTTTTGGGGGGGGGGTGCGAATCTGGCTCTCTGTGTTTTGGCTAATTGATGCCATCATGTTTTGGGGGATGAGTCCCAGTCCCACACTCCCTCAGTAGTAGATCTGCTGCTTTTGAAATTTCCTTTCATTGACTATAGGAACAGGGGCTTCTGACACAGTGGCAGCTGCTCAGCTGTCATGTCGTCTGCTACACAGACAGGCAAAGTGGTAGCAGGCTGGGTGTTGGGCTTCATTCATAGAGCAGTGTCATGCCTCTCCTTAATATCTTTCCTAAAGTGTTTCTGAGATTAACAAAAAAACTACGGATAGAGATCTTTTGCATATGCGTTTAACCAGTGCAAGCAGTGAAGTTAACCAGATTTTTATTTGTATTTAACATAAAAAGATATCTTGTTTTGTTTGTCTGTGATTTAATCAAGAGCAAAAAAAGTAGGAAGAGGTTTTAGCTTGCGGTGAATTTGAAAAGATTTTCTTATGAGATTCAGCATGTTTCAGCAACTGGATTGAACGTTCAGAGTGATTTATCAGCAGTTACAGATTCCTGAAATCCTGTTCTGAAAAATGTGTGTCTGTCCAAAAAACATACCCACATTCTCTCAGCCATATAATTTTGGCTAAAGACACATATTAGAGTGACTTTGGTGACATATCAATATTTCCCAACTAACATTGAGTAGGATTTTTAATAGCAGTGTTGGATGACAGTTTGCATAAAACAATACACAACAGACACGTGAGAAATTAGACTTTTAACGATGCATGGCATTTCTGACATCAATATATTGACTTTATTCTTGTTGCAGATAAAGCGTCATGAAAAAAAATTATTCCTTTGTATAATTCCTAGCGACGTTCATTTTGTATTCGTGTGGCCAATTAGATGTTTAATAAATTTATTAAAATTCCGTAACTCGCAGAAATGTAAAATACTGCAAGATGCATAAATTGTAACATAACTTGCGTAACTAAGTGTTTCTCTGTAACATTATCAAAAATGTTTGCTTTAAAAAAGCAACCTTTTTTTGCTACCTTTTTGAAGTAGTACCTACATAACATATCTGGTTAAATTTGATTGTGTCTGTATATAAATAAGGCATGCATGTGCTGCATAATGTTCCATCCATACATCCATCCATCCATCCATCTTCTACCGGTTATCCGACCAGATCGCGGGGGCACCAGACTAAGCAGGGATGCCCAGACTTCCCTCTCCCCAGACACTTCCTCCAGCTCTTCCGGGGGAATACCGAGGCGTTCCCAGGCCAGCCGAGAGACATAGTCTCTCCAGCATGTCCTAGGTCTTCCCCGGGGCCTCCTCTCGGTTGGACATGCCCGGAACACCTCCCCGGGGAGGCGTCCAGGAGGCATCCGAAACAGATGCCCGAGCCATTTCAGCTGACTCCTCTCGATGTGGAGGAGCAACGGCTCTACTCTGAGCTCCTCCTGAGTGACCGAGCTCCTCACCTTATCTCTAAGGGAGCGCCCAGCCACCCTACGGAGGAAACTCATTTCGGCCGCCTGTATCCGGGATCTTGTCCTTTCGGTCATGACCCAAAGCTCATGACCATAGGTGAGGGTAGGAACGTAGATCGACTGGTGAATAGAGAGCTTTGCCTTGTGGCTCAGCTCTTTCTTCACCACAAAAGACCGGTATATCGACAGCATCACTGCAGAAGATCCCAAGACCCCAAGATACTTAAACTCCTCCACTTGAGGCAGGAGCTCTCTGCCAACCTGAAGGGGGCAAACCACCCTTTTACGTCTGAGAACCATGGCCACGGACTTGGAGGTGCTGATTCTCATCCCCGCCGCTTCACACTCGGCTGCAAACTGTCCCAGTGCACACTGAAGGTCCTGATTTGAGGAAGCCAACAGGACAACATCATCTGCAAAAAGCAGAGCCGAAATCCTGTGGTCCCCAAAATGGACTCCCTCCAGCCCCCGACTGCGCCTAGAAATCCTGTCCATATAAATAATGAACAGGACCGGTGGCAAAGGGCAGCCCTGTCGGAGTCCAACATGTACTGGGAACAAGTCTGACTTACTGCCGGCTATGTGAACCAAACTCCTGCTCCGGTCATATAGGGACCGGACAGCCCTTAACAGAGGGCCCCCGGACCCCATACTCCCAGAGCACCCCCCACAGGTCACCACGTGGGACACAGACGAATGCCTTCTCCAAATACACAAAGCACATGTGGACAGATTGGGCAAACTCCCATGTACCCTCCAGCAACCTGGCAAGGGTATAGATATGGTCCTGTGTTCCACGACCGGGACGAAACCCGCATTGTTCCTCCTGAATCCGAGGTTGGACTAACGGCTGAATTCTCCTCTCCAGTACCCTGGCATAGACATTTCCGGGGAGGCTGAGGAGTGTGATCCCCTTGTAGTTGGAACACACCTTCCGGTCCACCTTCTTAAACAGAGGGACCACCACCCCAGTCTGTCCAACTTCCTCCCCCGCCATCAGATCCAACTCACCACCAGGTATTGATCAGTTGACAGCTCCGCCCCTCTCTTTACATGAATGTCCAAGACATACGGCCGGAGGTCAGATGAAACAACCACAAAGTCAATCATCGACCTCCGACCTAGGGTGTCCTGGTGCCACGTGTACTGATGGACACCTTTATGCTTGAACATGGTGTTCGTTATGGACAAACTGTGACTAGCACAGAAGTCCAAAAACAGAACACCACTCGGTGTTCCTCCCAATCACACCCCTCCAGGTGTCACTGTCGCTGCCCACATGAGCGGTGAAGTCCCCCAGTAGAATGACGGAGTCCCCGAAACGACCCTCTCGTTCACCGGGGTGAACTCCAACACATGGTGACTGAGCTGGGGGGCTATGAGCAAGCCCACACCAGCCCGCCTCCTCTCACCACGGGCAACTCCAGAGTAGTAGAGAGTCCAGCCTCTCTCGAGGAGTTGGGTTCCAGAGCCAAAGCTGTGTGTGGAGGCGAGCCCAACTATCTCTAGTTGGTATCTCTCAGCCTCCCGCACCAGCTCAGGCTCCTTCGCCCCCAGTGAGGTGGCATTCCATTTCCCTATAGCCAGATTATGTGTCCGGGGATTGGGTTGCCGAGGCCCCTGCCTTCGACTGCCACCCAATCCACAATGCACCTGCCCCTTACGGTTCCTCCTGCAGGTGGTGGGCCCACGGGAGTTCGGCCCCACGTCGCTCCTTCGGGCTGAGCCCGGCGGGCCACGTCACGGACCTTGATTTTGAATTCTTCATACGGGGCTTTTTGAACCACTCTTTGTCTGGCCTGTCACCCAGGACCTGTTTGCCTTGGGTGACCCTACCAGGGGCAGAAAGCCCCAGACAACATAGCTCCTAGGATCATTCAGGCATGCAAACCCCTCCACCACAATAAGGTGGCGGTTCAAGGAGGGGTGCTGCATAATGTTGATAAATGAAAATGATTTTTTTTCTCATTCATCAACATTGGTGCATAATGTTGATGAATGAAAAACACTGAAAAAAATCTTTAAAACACATGCTTAAATTTCTAGGCTAGGCTTCATATGACATCCTATTATGATTCATTTGAGCACCAATTCCTGCTTATTAACTGGCTACAATTACCAAATTAGAAAGAAGATAATGTGAGTATGTTTTCTCCAGGACATGTAAAGCCAGTTATTGCGTCTTTTCAAACTGCTTTGGAAAACATCATAGGGGAACTGACCAGTCTAAGCACACACATGTATATAGCCACAATTGGCTCATGTAAAAGGTAACATATCAAACTTGGATTTATGTCTGGCCAGTGTATAGGCTGTTGGATAGGTAAGAGTAGAAGCCCCCCTCTGGTTTGGATCTACTCGCTTGGACTCCTTGGCTCATGCAGTTAGAGTGTTCTAACATTGTTTTAGTCTGTTGCACTCTTTTAGAGCCTGGCCATGTGGGTTTTATATGGTGAGCCTTTTATATCCCAATTCCTGTTTGTAGTATATTCCTGTATGTATTGATAATTCTAATGAATGGTGTTTGAATGATTGACAGGAGTCTTCAGGTTTACCAGGAGACGGGAGTTAAGCACAGTCATCTGCTAAAGGAGCAGAAAGAGCAAGACGGGGCAGATGGTCTTGGAGGTCCTCTGCGTTTCTTAAATCCCTGCATATTTTGGCTCCACTCCAACATGGATGGTATGATGAATCCTCTAATCGGTGTTGATTACTCAGATCCATGGTTGATGATGACTATTTTCTTTCTTGTTGTTGTCAATCTTCTTCCACTTGTAGCTTTAGATAAGAGGCTGGACAAACGTGTGGATGAGATGCTATCTTTAGGGCTGATTAAAGAACTGAAAGATTTCCACCAGCGCTTTAACGAGAAGAAAATCCAGGACAACAGGTAATTTACTGTGTTTGCCATTTAATTCACATAGCCAGAATTACTAAATTGACCAATTCAAAGTCTTACTGTTGAGCTTTCAACACTTCAGCAGTTACACTAGTGTTTCTTCTGTACACCCGTACATAACCTAAGTCGTGTGAAAATATTAGATGTTTTGACATAACATCTCACATTAAACAATCCTAGCATACCTGAAGTTAGCTGGAATGGTAAATATGTACTAGTACATATTTACTACACTTGTCGTTACTGAACAATCACTTGAAATGGGTGTTGATGTGAAACCAGTGTCTGCAAACTTGTTTTTACTTTCATATGATTAAATAATGTCACATCATTGAAGTATTTTTCACACCTAAATGCTGATCTGACAGATGAGATATAACTGACCAACTTCAACCAACCCCTTTACTTCTGGAAACCCAGCCTTTTATCTGATCAAAGTATACAACCATTTAAAAATTGAGTCTACAATGCAGACATACTGACTCCAATGCCAAAGTAAAATTAAAAGCTTTAAGACAAAATACAACGAGACTAATGCCATAATGGTATCACTGTCCTTTTACAACCACAGCTGTTACCCGAGCAGGGGAATGATGTTATCATGGAAATCAAATATGGTGCAGGTCTTACATATACAGTACGGTATGTAAACCATAACAAACAAACAAAAAAGTCATGTCTGTATCAAAAGAAATGTCTATCAAGGCCCATAGTGTAAATTCAGCCTTAACTACTCACCCAAATCCATACGAGCGCTAGGAAGTCTTAAAGTAGTCTTTTTTTATATAATAATAAGCAGAACCTTTTTTCTGGGTTTCAGGTGTTTAACAGGTCCCAGCCTGTCACTGTCAAATTCTTCTAGCATAATGTAAAGTGAGGGAATAAGTACTTAAGCTGCAATTTCTTCAATCGGATGAAGTAGCAGTTTAAGGACACTTACAACATTTACTTTTTACATATTCAGGTTCAGAAGATTAAGATTTGTGGCCAGTTTGACCGAGAAATCGAGACCTAAAAAGACTTAAATGGGTTGGTTTGGTTTATTTTTTTTGCACTCTTTTTTGTGAAGGTTAATCTGCTTAACTATAAACCTATATATGTTGTAAACTAGATAGATGTGGTCTTATTTGACAGTATGTTTTCTAGCTGGTTGTGGTAATTGGGTCAGGGTGGATGGACCAGAAGATTGTATTTAGTAGTTACTTTTTCTGCAAGAGGTTTACCACAGTAAGCTTATTAGTCACTAGACCAGTACTAAAGGTTATTCTTTATGATTGACAACCAACACATCCGAATGGTACTGGGGTGGGCAAGAGGAAACGGGTATGTACTTTGAAGATGCCAAATAATTATAGTAACTGAGGTTTAACCAATGTTTGTATATTAAAATGAGTAAAGCAAAATAAAAGAAAAGAAAAAAGGAAAAAAAATATCTATAAGGGTTGCTAATTCATTCACAATTATTTTTAGTGTGTGACTCAATTTAAAATCTTGTTGTCAGAGATGGTAATATGTGAGTATTTGGATTGTAGCCAAAAGAATCCGGTTAACCTGGTGGATGACAGAACAGTGATGTTAATTATTTCACTTTTTCCACATTGAACTTGGTGACACTTCTACGTTGACCTAAAGACTTATAATGATGTCATTATTAGCTGCTGTTATTGTGACAGTTCTAGTTCTCTGGAAACCCGGTATCTGTTTCTGTTTGAGCTTGTTTTTGTTTTTTTGTTTTTTTGTTTTTTTTTACTCTTTCTCTGTTAAGTCATTGCATGACTGAGGCATTAATTCAAAATGTGTGAATTGTGAACTGGTCATTTACAAAGCATCTGAATATACATAGGTATCAGAAAAGCTCTGCATATGCCAATCAGGAACTCTATTTTGAACGATACTATGAGCAGTTTGCTCTGTGTTTTTTCTATGGTTTAAAATTGCACATGGCTTCGGATTTGAACACGCTGTTCTGACGAGGAGTTGAGTAAGTGCCTGGCTGTGCGGCCAACTTTTACAAGAAGAGAGACATTGATCATCTGAAAATGACAAAGGAACACTGGAGACACAAAGCAGAGTCTTGAGTAGGGATGCAAATGTTGGCACAACCTTTTAACTGTAAACGGTCTGCTAGCTGCCAGTGATTTATCATTGCAACAAGCCTGAACTCTAAAATGCCAAGCACATGCACTTTTAAGCCAGTATGTGTTCCAAAAAAAAATGTTTACTTTGTAAGTTTGCAGTAATGTAACCTGCTTTACTCTACAACAGTAGGAAGCTCAACTTACCTATAGACAGGGTTATAGTCTAAAGCAAAACCTTGCTAATACAAATGTAGCTAAAGTATAGCACAAATGTCAACAAAATAGATAATATTAAAGTTATATAAATTAAGCAGTAATATTAATATTAGTACTAGCTGCTTTAAGGATGTTCTATAGGGCTATAGATTAGCATAAATTGAATTAATTACGGAAACAGTTGTAGGCAAATTCATCCTTTAGTCACCTTCGTATTAGCTAAACCCAACCATAAAGTGCTCACAATCAAGGACTGAATAGAAATTATTACATTAAAACATTTCTTCTCACAGATTAATGTTTTTGCACATGGTTTGGCCTCTGTGAAGGAGAATAACTTTTTGCTTAGTCATGTAAAATGTAGTTATAGGAGTAGGTGTGTGTTTTGTAAGTGATTAAGCTTAGCTGAGCTGAACAGCAGTAGTGCTCCAGAGAGGCGGAAGCTGGTAGATTTGCACAAAGCTGGATGCGTCATTCATTGTAAAATGCAGGAGTTGATTCATTACTGGTCCCTATGTGCTGGTGTAATGCTGCAATATGCCCTATATAGCATATACCTAGTGGTGAACTTAATATAATAAGATTGCTATCAGACAGTGAATTATTGATGTCATCGTCTGGACTGTTGCTTGCAGGTTGTGCAGTGATATTGGCTGACTGGCCGCACTGCGTTGTGTGTGTGTGTGTGTGTGTTGGGATGGGTGGGGATGCAGAGAATTGATACTCTGGCTGGCTGTTCTGTTGCACCAGTCAAGGCCCCACCCCCAACCTTTCCTCCCTCCCAACTAATCATTTACTGTCTCCACTCAGGCCATCCCCAGCTACACAAACTGGCCACCCTTGCACTTTTCTCCCTCTCTGCTTTCACTAGTCTTCTGTCTCCCACTTTCTGCTGCAGTCTTCTCTCTGTTCTGCCTTTGTCTGCCTTGCTTCCGCTGATCGTCTCGCCTTTCAGACGGTGCCGTCACAAGGCAGGAAGGTCAAACTTTGCTCTCGTCTCCTATCTCTCCCTCTGTCTCTTGCACACATAGATACACAGCCATTCATTCTCTCCAGATAGTCAATCCATCCTGCAGGCTGGTATCTGTAGTTGCATTTCAACCTCAGGAACCATTTTTAGGAACTTGAGTCATGTTTGCAGCTATTGGTGCCTGCACCATAGTTACTAATGGGGTGATTGTTGCTGTGCTTATCAAAACGTCCTGGTCACAGAATGATTGGCCATCTTACCTTTATAAAAACTTGCTTATAATCTTATAATCAGCTAATAAAGCTATTATGTTAGAGGTAACATGATGTAGCAATCAACAAAACAAAGCTTCTGCAATGGGTTAGTTTTTTCTTTTTCAGAATTAAATGACCACTATTTAAAAAGTTATCAAAAATATTAATAACATTCATACTACATAGTTAATTAAACAGAAAGCAGCAAAACTTTTACCATCAATGTAATTCATAAAGCTTGAATAAGATGTTTATGTAATTGCTTAAGTTTCCACACACAGCATATGTGCACTATTTTCTGCCAATTTCAATGGTTTGTTTTTATATGTTTTAGTCAGGACTACCAGCATGGCATCTTCCAGTCTATTGGGTTTAAGGAGTTCCATGACTACCTCACTGCCAGAGAAGACCTCAGCCAGGAGGACCATGAGAAGCTGAAGATTAAAGGTACAGCTCCGTAAGACCCCAGTATTTTAGTCATACAGTCATGGTTTATTTCTAGAGTCTATTTTATTTAGTTTCATTTCTAGCCCTTTTCAGTTAGATAACATGGTATCTGAATCTCGAGCTATCTGTAGCCAAGTGTTTGTTTTCCATTACACAGTTGTACCCATGAAATTTCTGGAGGTTGTGAGTGGTGACATCATTTTCCACAAGATGGTAAACACTAATAAGAATAACAGTGGACAATAGATCTCACTGGATTTGTCTTATCAATTTAACACTCATTTCAGCAAATGAAAAAAATGAATGTTTTTTTTATTGTTACCGGACCTTTGCCAATAACAGAAACCTTTTATTGTGTTACGCATGTTTAAGATAGGCACAGTTGACTGTTAAACTGCTTTGGGGTGGAAGGGTGAGAATCGATAATTACACACTTGCTTCATTGCATCATGCTTGTGAATATCTCGTATTTCTTGTATTTCTTATAAACTTGATCTCTTTCTGTTTAGAAACCATAAACTGAGTTTTGAGACCTGACACAGAGCACTTGAGAACACTGAGCACAACTATATTTTAAAGTTTTATTTTTTAAAATTCTACATATTTTAAGCTAATTTGGACATTAGAAGGCTTTCTATAAAGGCTAGACATGATGTATACCTACTTACTAGCCACCCGTGAGTATATTCAACAAGTGCATCTCAACAGGCATGTTACTAGAATACTCTAATTATTCTTGGTCCAGCAAATATGATATTAATGTTGGATATCAGTTCTTTTTACCAGTAGGAATATTATTGTCTGCCAATAAGATAAATCAATAAATGGACAATAAAAATGTATTCTTCCTCTACTGGTGCCTGTTTCCATGGTATTCTCAGCCTCAAATGCCTCGCTGGCAAACAATTTTTTAAAGTTCCGTCTGGAAACAAAGACAGAAAACCGTCATTTTTTCAACTGAGTATTTAGGATAGTTTAAAAACTCGATTTTTCAAATGATATAAAGTTCGAATTAATTTCTACGACCTTTTTTTAAATCAGTCGTCTATGGTTGCACATCAGTCTATTTTGGGCATTTTATGGGTTTTTCATGCCCCTAAACATGACACTGAACAAAATAAATATGTTTGGTTGCTGTACGTGTCAGTCAGATGCCAGCTGCTATGGAGTCAATACCTTCTGCATTCAGTCTGAAGGTCTGGCCACGAGAATTTTTTTTCCCCACTGTAAATCTATTATCATCTCCAGATGCAGGCCTAAATGTCGCTGACAGGAATTTTATCACACAGTAGTAGTAAAAGTTGCTGTGCTGTTATAAGTAGAAAAAGCTAAATCTGACTGGTAAAAGTTATAGCTCTGAAGCTTATATTGGACTGATAACGGTCTGTATTATTTCTATCCGTACATAATTTTTGGTAGATGCTCTGACAGGAAATTTTAGACTCATCCACACTACACTACTTTAGTTGCTTGTGGTCAGTTATTTGGTGTTAATTGTGTGCACACTACATGAGAACTCAAAGACTTTCACTTGGAGAGATCCATATGTGCCTGCACCACAAATCTTGCTTTCTTATGAAAAGATCTGTGATTGTCACTATTTTGATTTTATCATGGAGGAAATATTTGGTTTTGAAGATTCAGGTAGTGTAAAGTGAATTATCATGGCTGTTTTTATACTGTGTGTATCCAGGAATTGTTATGTCTGTTTATTTTGCATGTATTTTTTTTAACAGCCATTTTGTAATGACTTCCAAAATAAACTTATAAATGCAATACCACTGCGCGTAAATTTTGTCCTCACTCCCACACAAATAGATGGAAGATCAAACGGATTCAGGGATTTGATGCTGATGGAGCAGATAAAATTGATGCAGTGATGAAAAACGTATGAGCTATGGGTTTGATATTGCATCTCCTTTCTTTCCCTCTCCCAGGTATTGAGGCCCTGAAGCAGGCAACACGGCGTTACGCTCGAAAGCAGAACAAATGGGTTCGCAATCGCTTCCTCAAAAGTAAGAGAAAATCTTTAACCAAAGCAAATGTTTCAGCATTATCAGAATTCATTCAGACAGCTTCTTGAAATGGGCGTATGCCTCATTTATCTGTTGCCTATATTCTGTGTGTAACAGTGGGTCTAAGTGAGGGAGATGTTTGTCTGCTGCACTGCTACACACTCAGTAGTTTCTGCGCTACTGGAGTACACTGCAAACGTCACAGCAACCAAGGGAGCAGGAGCTACCTGTCATGCTTCCTGTTAATGCTTTGCTTTTACAGAATAAGGCACGTCTGGTTTCCTTCCATCCATTTCACGAGCTGCTCTGTTGAATGCATCAGTGCACAGAACATGCAGATTTCTGATGAGTGAATGCACTTGATGTGTATTTAGATCCCTGGTAAAGACCTTTGTCATGACAAACACTAGTCGTTTGGCACTCCCTTTCTGACCAGACTGAAAGATGGGACACCAGGATGGTTTATATTGTTCTCTGGAACCTAAGAAATGGCACAGAGTATGCGATTAAAAGATAAAAAAAAAAATGGGCCATTTTATGTTATAGTGATATAAAATGGGCCATTTTATGTTATAGTGATATGCAGTTAAGCTCAGAACAGGTTCACTTATTCCAAACGTTAGCAATTCACACCTCTCTGTTATGTAGTTGCACTAGATGTTAAGAGATTTGTTAAATATGACAGGCCAATGAAGAGCATCACAGCATAGTTTTACTACAAGGTCATCGTATTCCTCTTGTGTTTATGTATGCAGAAATTACATGCCCATCACACGGTTCATCCCACTTTTACTGTTTTACTCAATGGTTCTGGCAAGGAAGTGGAAATGCAGAACGGGAACTGTATACTTCATGTTCAGATTTCTGAAACTCTAGCTATCTAGATCTTTAGAAAGGAACCTCATTGGTACACTAATGCACTTAATACATTATGGGTGCCGTGCATCCCCTACACTACCTCTTTCTGAATTTTGCACACGTCAATTTGTAGTTGCAACCTACTGTACTAATTCAATTTGTTTCTTCAAACTGCAGAGTGCATTCTGAGTGATTAGGATGAAATTACTGTTTGGAGGCTAAACTATTGTGGTTATTTGATAGGGCATTAGATATTCTGCTCTCGTGGTATAAACCAAAAGTTTTTTTTTTTTTTTATAGAGATGTAGACAGAACTGTTTTTTTTTTTCTTTTAATCGCACATATTATTTTTATTTGTACTAACTTATGATATTTTCTAATTCATTTAGTTGACTATTTTTTCAAAATATAATCTAATTAGCTTGATTTAAACCATCATGACCCAAGCACTGCTACACATTCATGTTATTTGATCCCTCATGAACGTAAAACCTGTCACTCGTGCAAATTCAGGTTTTTTGTTATCCACAGCATTCCAGTCAACAGTGTGCCCTGTGGCACCCTGTGCAACCTTTTTGCCTAGTTTTCTTCAAGAAATATTGGTATTTTTATCTTTTTTAATGTATCAGCACTTGAATAGTATGTGATTTCGGATATTATGGACTTTTTCTGCATTCAGCTGTTTTCTGACTATGACAGTCAGAAAACAGCTGAATATGAGTTTATCCCCAGATTTGAGGGTCTTGTCCACATGTGCAGTATGCTGAAGAAATGTTAAGTGGGGGAGGGAGGCGAGTAAGCGATTGATGAAGAAAATTGTTAAGGAGGTTTGGTCCTTTGTAACTTCATATCCTTGACACTGGTTTTTCCTGTCTGTTTACAATCTCTCCATCCACTCAGCCATACCACTCTCTTCACATTTCTTCCTGTAATAGCCCACCACCCTGTGGGACAGCCTTTGATCCTTTTCCTTTCCCGCTCTTTGACTGGATGTCAACCCTCCTCCCACACCACCACCACTTCTTACTGTTCCACCACAATGGCTGGAGCGTGTCTCGGATTTCCTGTGCCATTCGTTTATCTCAACCCTCCCACAGTCGTTATTGTTTTGCACAGTTCTCCATGAAGACTGTGGCCACAGAGACCAATGTGCTGTAGAAAGCCTGTTGTCCACTCCCTCCACCAATCCTGTTAGGGTTAAAGGCATGAAGTGGAAACTGTGGCTAAACCTGATTAAGTGTCTGTGCATCCTGCCATATGGGCCTACACCCTCTTGGGCCACCATAAGGCTTCAGGGGATTTTGGGGCTCAGCTTGCAGTAGATCACTGAGCAATGAGCAGACAATGACAAAGTAATACATGTCTTTTTTTAATGAAGCTGGAGATCAGTGTGGTTAGAATTTGTGGTTCCATTTTATTGCTTTATTTTACCAAATTTTCTCCAAGTTTAGTCATCGACACCCACTAGCTAGCTCTGTCATATTACATGATTCCCACTCATAAAGACTTACAGGAGTCTTTAGACTCCTGACCTCAGATGTGTGTGGTATTGTTGACTGTTTAACTATATTAAGTTTTGGCTATTTAGTAGAGAGTCCTTGCCAGTTTTCAGCCCTTGAGCAACTCGACTACTCTGATCAGTTGAAAGTTGCTTTAAATAAATTGTTTACCAAAAGGATAATGTAAATGAAGTTTTTGAAGAAATTGCAAGACAAAAACACTTGTTTGGTAGATTGGATACTTTTTTGACCCATTTTTGAGACCACCACACACCTGACCTAACCAGCTTGAGCATATGGATCGATACATGACTCATTTCATGCTTATTTGCTGTAATTACACTGCTTTACGTCAGTAATTCTCCTTCGCGTCTTTGTTCCCTTGGCTGCCTTTAAGCCTATAAGCTTTACCGTCTCCGTATCATGCCGACCCACTACCCTACTCTTCACTTAGTCAGCTGAATCTTCACTACACCCATGCTTACTGTTTTATTACAGCATCACACGTGGCTTTCCTTACATTGCTGTTATTGGGCTCCTGACCTGCTTTAGCTCATAGTTAAGCTCCTCCATCTTGGTGGCTTTGAAGCGGTCTTAGCAGATCCTCTCTTAATTCAGAAGGTATTAGACCTCAGGGTGAATATATCTATTAAGATTCAGATTCATCTTTCGTACATCAGGTACCATGGGATATTTAGTCAAACTATTTAGCATGCATGTTTTATAGTGTGCATCAATTAGGCAATTAAATTAAAACACAGGATCTCAAGTGTTCACATACAGTTTTTTAACCTATGAAAATTTCAGTCATGTTCAAACAGTGCAATTTGTTCTAACTGTTCTAGTGAGTATATAGGAAACTCTTCAGGAGTCAGTTATTCTATGCATGGATAAATTCCTCACTTCGCTGCTATTTGTGGATGTGCTTAGTTGAACTGTGAGTGTTTCAGAGCTCTACAGGCCAGTGTTCTGAATGTTGAGGCCTTGCTTGGAGTGGAAGAACATACATATAATAGTCTGTCTGTTTGTCTAATAGAGAGGAATGCAATAGCTTTGAGCAGGACAGCTGTGTGGTTCATACATTCTTGCAGTTAATTGCTAATTTAGACAATCACACACACTCTTGTTCAGCTGAGAGTATCATTGTGTGTAGTTTTGGTGTGTGAGAGGTGTGTCATTCAGTTAAATGTTATATAATATCCCTGCAACTCTTGGTTATCCTTTGTTTTGTGGAACAGGTGTGACATGGTAACAGATGTCTCCTTTAATGTCACACGCCTCCTTTATTTTAGAATCTTGGCATTACAAAAACCATATTGTACAGTGAATACTTCTCCTCAGTGTTTAAGTCTGTCAGCTGTCAAGTTGTGTGTGTGTGTGTGTGTGTGTGTGCGTGCGTGTGAGTGTTTTTCTGCTAAGCATGGCTGCAGCAGGTGGTGTGTTGCCTCTGTGAGCCTTTGCCATGTCAGTCTGTGTTCCCCCAACCTGCTGTTCTGCCATCTACCAACTCTTGTGGTTGACACTTGAGAGCACTGCGGTCAGAAAGTCTCATTTATCTCTCGTCTTCCCCATTCACATCCAACCGGATTATTTTACTCAGATTTCACTGAGATTTGAAGTTAAAAGGGGCTACTTCGTCCAACATCTGCCGTCCCTCGGGCAAGCACTGCTGCCCTTCTATCTTAACCTTTCCTGCTCTCTGAACGCCAGAGTGGAGAAGTTAATAGAAGTTGGTAAAAAAGAGAGATATGCTTCCTCCACTTCACACATGACTCAGGTAGGCCAGGTGCTTTAGTGCGGCAGTCCCACCTGCTGCCTCTTGTCTGAAGAGGATAAAAGAGGACAAAAAGAGCATGGGCTGAAAAGAGAAACCCAATCTTTGATTAAGAGCAATGGCAGGCGGGAGGCAACATGGGCCGAAAGGTTGGCGAGGCGTGCTCTACACGAGCCAGCTGGGGTTAAGGGAGAAAGAGAGAGAGTGTGTGTATGTGAGAGAAAAAGAAACCAAGAGATCTGTTGGAGACCCTAAAACTTTAGGGCTTGGTTTGGAAAGATTGAATGATTGGAATCGGATTGGAAAGATTGACCAGTATATACAAAATAATTTAGAATTTTTTTTTGTGTATGTTTCTTCTATTTGCACCAATGTGGGTGTTAAAGGCTTAGCAACTTAAACGATAGGCATAATAAGCAACATAACCCTCATTTATTAGTTTTTCATCACACCTACATGTTTCCAGAACTTTTGATTAGGTAAAATTATATTACTGTGCGCAAACTGTCAGCTACCTCTACCCCATTTATCAATGAACGGTGACCATTTAATACTGATATGTTATCTATACACACACCTGCTGTAAACAGAAAAGGACAATTAAAGGCAGTCCTCTTTCTAGCATGCACAGACACGCTGCCCTTCCCAGGTTTTTATTAGACAAGTATTTATCAGTTGACATTATTTCTTGAAATTTGCAAATCATTTGCATATAAATGGCAGTATTTACTGCAGATTTTATTTGAAGAAGTTGCAACATCCCGATTTATTCACTCTTCTCTATAAAGAAAGTGTGGAAATCCCCAGATTAATCCAAAAGACCTTGGGATCAGACTTGCTGTTTTGCATAAAATTGATGACTGATGCTTTCATTTTGGAAGGAAAATTGTTTGCGCTGTATGAACTGTGTTCTGGCAATGCTGGATTTCTGTTTCACCAGTCTTGAAATCAGCAGTTAAGGGTGTCATTTTGATTCGAATTTTATTAGGGGACTTCCCATCTATAAAATCTGGACAAAGCCGTTGAAATATTTGAATACACAAACATACTTCAAGGCTTGCTTTGAATATTTCTTTACACAATGCGTTTGGGGTTATACAGAAGGCAAGACTCCTTTTGTCTTTATCAGTTATCAGGAGGCAATTAAGCTGCATTTTTAATTCTAAAGTACTGGAATTAATTGTGTTAAGACTGAACAGTGTGGACTAGGCTTGCTTTGATAAACTAAAGGCTGTTAGTCATGAAGCGGAATTGTAGCTGGTTGATTTTATCAGTAAGCTTTTTCCCACTGATTGGCCACCCACTTGGTGAAACTGGGCACTTGTACAATGTACCACAGAGCGAATTAGCTTAAAGGTTCGTGTATCAGGACATTGGGTCTATTCTGTAATGCCTCATTTGATTTCTTCTGTTGGACTAGATGAACACGTAAGTGATTTAGATAATTAAACTATTCTAGCCAATATAATAACATTCAGGCATGAATGCAGCTCATAGAAAACTGATCCTTTATATCAAAACCAGCTGGTGCCAAGAGTCATGTTCTGACTCTGAAGTATGTTTCTTTCCGTCACCAAAGCAAAGGTTGCACCTCATGACTTCAACCTAAAAGCATGTGTAATATTAAAAGTATTTAACCTTCAGTCCAAGTCCTGATAAGACGTAACTTAAGTCTTGGCAAATGGGTATTTCAAGCTATTTGTGTATTCTGGTGGATGTTTGTTTTCCCTGTAACTTTACCAGCTGGTGTTGCCTTTCTATATGTAAATAAAGTCCTATGTCTGGGTCATTCTCCTTCCTGCTTTCTCTCTCTCTCTCCCTCTCTCTCTCTCTCTCTCTCTCTCTCTCTCTCTCTCTCTCTCTCTCTCTCTCTCTCTCTCTCTCTCTCTCTCTCACACACACACTCTCTCACTCTCTCACTCTGCTACGTAAGTGAATCATTAGTGAGAGTGGAGGCTCTGGCAGAGCTGGATTCTGCCAGTCTGACTGCTGACTGTGCCAGAACACTGAGGAAGAACGCTTATGGAGCTGTTGAACTCAGTCAGTTGATGTTTCTTGTTGGTCCAGTCTGTATAGTAATGCATTAGTGCCTCCACCTTTACATAGACCCAGACACAGTTTCACTCTCAGTGCTGTCTCAATGTCATAAAAATATGAGTTAGTTTACAAAACATATAATACTTGGTCTCAAAGTCTTATCTAGACCTTGGACTTGTAAGTGTTTGGCAAAACTGACTATTTATAGTTGTACAAAAGTTGTCCTGTATATTACATGATCATTTTGATTAAAATCATATGAAGAAAAAGTGAATTTAGGAAAAATAATTTTAAGTATGTTAAGGGTTAACTTTGTATATCATGTGTTGCTGACTCCTGCTGTGGTTTGTATATATTGGAACAAAATAATACAAGAACCTATAACTTAAAATTTACAAACCAACAAATAACACACACACACACACACACACACACACACACACACACACACACACACACATATATATATATATATATATATATATATATATATGATTACACGGAAGGAAGTTTATTATTATAAATTGAATCACTTTATCCTCATGTCATATTACATCATTATATCCCCAGTTGTGCCTGCCGCTCTCAGCTTCTTTAAACCGCTGGAAGCTTTAATTTTATTCAGCTTCATGTGCAGTCCCAAAAAACCTGCATGCATGGTAGCTTTCTAATTAGGTTATTGTAGGACTTGTGGGAACAAAGCTTGATTGTACAAAGTTGAACTGAACTAAATAGCGTCTGCTTCCCAGTCGTCCCATTTGGATCAAATACCTTCAGGATGACATTAAAAAAAGAATATAAATAATACTCATAATGAAGGCAGAAACATTTCTACATGTTCTAAAGTTACACTGTTAATCAAAATAATATAAAATTGTGAGGGATGTCTCTTTTTGCCGTTAGTAAGATTTTCCTTTGTTTGTAAATTACATTAGTTTTGTTGCTCTAGTTCCTTAATGTTCTCTTTAAAGTTTTTGTTGTTCTTGTTTCTTTCGCTCTCTCTCAGGGCCAGGTACCAGTGTTCCACCTGTTTATGGCCTAGATGTGACAAATGTGTCCCTTTGGGAACAAACAGTCCTCACTCCTGCCCTAGACATCCTGGACAGCTTGTGCAAGGTGTATTTTCTATTTCTGGTACTCTTTTATCCTGTCGTTAAAACAATACGAGACGTTTACCCTGAACGACCTGTAACGTAGTGTGATATTTAGAGGAAGCTTGTAGAGGCTTGCTAATTTTGTGTTTGGCTTTATATTATAAGCTGGTCAGATGTGGTGGAGTCTTTCTTTATTTATTCTTTTAATACAGCATTTGTACTTGACTGCCACCAGATTTAGATATCCAGTGATTTCTTTTTATTTCTGGAATAATCAACTCATTTGTGTATACAATTGATTGCAGCTTATTTTGTGAATGAACTCACATGTCGTATTTGAACTGCTCTTCTTTGTGTTAACTTGTCCAGGGAGAACGGCCATCTGTTGAGCCAATCAGAATTGAGGGGGAGGGACTACGGAACAAACGGAGCCACCACATGTGTGAACTGTGTGATAAAGTCATCATCGGTGACCTGGAGTGGACAGGTGAGCACTTTTAACTCCGAGCATCTGCAGGTATAAGGAGATCACACCCTTTGGATGTTGAACATAATTCCATTTTTGGGGCTGGTAAGAGTAAGTTTGATTTGTATCGGATCACATCACGTATTACTTTTAGCTTATTATTGTGTTGTTATTCTGGAATCATTTTAAAAGCTCTTCTTTATTGTCTGTTTGTAATTTTGTTCCTGTTAGCTGATGTGGCAAGAAAATCCAGAGAATATCACAGTAATAAGTAATATCAGAGTAATGCTAATCCAAGCACTTAATGTATATTATACAATAGAGTTGTTGCAAGGTTGTAAGTTTTAGCATCTTCAGTCATTTCTCCAGATTCCTTTTTTTAGAAACCCCATTTGCAAGACAATTGTGCTGGCACAGCTGATCAACTGTTCTACTTATTAAGGGAGCAATACAAGTAGCCTTCTTTAGCTTAGTTTAGTATCTAGAGCATCAAGAGTTGTGGGTTTGTTTACAGACATAAAATCGGCAGAAAGAAAGATCTAATTGTCTTTTCATGGTAAGAATTTATCTAACCATGTTGAGAGCTACTCCCATCATTAAACAGTTCACCAGTTCTAACAAGGGCAGAAAAAGTAGTGGGACTGGAAAATAAGGAAATTTCTAAGTGATCCCAAACCTTTTATCGGTAGTGTATATCTGAATTTTTAAATGTGCTCAAGGGTTATTCATGATGCTCATCTTCATTTTTAGCTCATGTGAAGTCTAAAAGCCATCAGCATCACATCCGGAAGAAGCGCAAAGCTGAGGGTGTTGGGTCTGACCTTCCTTCTACTGCAAAGTGGCAGAGACAGGCAGCTTCTACTCCTCACACACCAGGCTCGGAATCAGACTCGAACCAGGAACACACAGGAATAACACGTGTTTACGAAAAGCAGATGTCTAAGGAGTCGTAAGCTGAGCGATTAAGCAAAAGGATTTTTATTTTACAGCTTGTGCCTTAAATTGATGACTTCAGGAGTGAGGAAGACCTTCATGGAATAATAGTGGCTTTGGCGTCTGCACAGATAACAAGTTCACTTTGTTTGCCTCTTTATCCGGACTAAGCCATTTCAGTCCTGTTGTTGGAGTAAGACGGTATCCACATTGCATTGGGTGAAACTTCTCCATGACATTGTGGAAGTTCTCATGAAGATTGTTGTTGGATGAAGAACAGTTTCTGTGATTTTACACAGAAAACAAAAGTTTTTTAGTCTTTTTCTGGTTTCACAAAGGCCAAAGTAGACTTTCTTTTAGAAATATTCTTGCACAAATGTTTGGTCCTGCTGTCGAGTTTAATTTGAATCTATAATCTAAATCACTTTTGTCGTTTTGTAATTAAATTGCGCTACTATTTTAATCTTTCTTATTTGCCTATATGATTGCGTGTGTGTGTGTGTGAGCGGGAGAGTGTGTGTGAGCGGGAGAGTGTGTGTGAGCGGGAGAGTGTGTGTGAGCGGGAGTGTGTGTGTGAGCGGGAGTGTGTGTGTGAGCGGGAGTGTGTGTGTGAGCGGGAGAGAGAGTGTGAGCGGGAGAGTGTGTGTGAGCGGGAGAGTGTGTGTGAGCGGGAGAGTGTGTGTGAGCGGGAGTGTGTGTGTGAGCGGGAGTGTGTGTGTGAGCGGGAGAGAGAGTGTGAGCGGGAGAGAGTGTGTGAGCGGGAGAGAGTGTGTGAGCGGGAGAGAGTGTGTGAGCGGGAGAGAGTGTGTGAGCGGGAGAGAGTGTGTGAGCGGGAGAGTGTGTGTGAGCGGGAGAGTGTGTGTGAGCGGGAGAGTGTGTGTGAGCGGGAGAGTGTGTGTGAGCGGGAGAGTGTGTGTGAGCGGGAGAGTGTGTGTGAGCGGGAGAGTGTGTGTGAGCGGGAGAGTGTGTGTGAGCGGGAGAGTGTGTGTGAGCGGGAGAGTGTGTGTGAGCGGGAGAGTGTGTGTGAGCGGGAGAGTGTGTGTGAGCGGGAGAGTGTGTGTGAGCGGGAGAGTGTGTGTGAGCGGGAGAGTGTGTGTGAGCGGGAGAGTGTGTGTGAGCGGGAGAGTGTGTGTGAGCGGGAGAGTGTGTGTGAGCGGGAGAGTGTGTGTGAGCGGGAGAGTGTGTGTGAGCGGGAGAGTGTGTGTGAGCGGGAGAGTGTGTGTGAGCGGGAGAGTGTGTGTGAGCGGGAGAGTGTGTGTGAGCGGGAGAGTGTGTGTGAGCGGGAGAGTGTGTGTGAGCGGGAGAGTGTGTGTGAGCGGGAGAGTGAGTGTGTGTGTGTGAGCGGGAGAGTGAGTGTGTGTGTGTGAGCGGGAGAGTGAGTGTGTGTGTGTGCGGGAGAGAGAGAGTGTGTGTGTGAGCGGGGGAGAGAGAGTGTGTGTGTGAGCGGGAGAGAGAGTGTGTGTGTGTGTGTGTGTGTGAGCGGGAGAGAGAGTGTGTGTGTATGTGTGTTTGTGTGAGCGGGAGAGTGTGTGTGTGTGTGTGTGTGAGCGGGAGAGAGAGTGTGTGTGTGTGTGTGAGCGGGAGAGAGAGTGTGTGTGTGTGTGTGTGTGAGCGGGAGAGAGAGTGTGTGTGTATGTGTGTTTGTGTGAGCGGGAGAGTGTGTGTGTGTGTGTGTGTGAGCGGGAGAGAGAGTGTGTGTGTTTGTGTGAGCGGGAGAGTGTGTGTGTGTGTGTGTGTGAGCGGGAGAGAGAGTGTGTGTGTGTGTGTGAGCGGGAGAGAGAGTGTGTGTGTGTGTGTGTGCGAGCGGGAGAGAGAGTGTGCGTGTGAGCGGGAGAGAGTGTGCGTGCGTGTGAGCGGGAGAGAGTGTGCGTGCGTGTGAGCGGGAGAGAGTGTGCGTGCGTGTGAGCGGGAGAGAGTGTGCGTGCGTGTGAGCGGGAGAGAGAGTGCGTGCGTGTGAGCGGGAGAGAGTGTGCGTGCGTGTGAGCGGGAGAGAGTGTGCGTGCGTGTGAGCGGGAGAGAGAGTGTGTGTGTGTGAGCGGGAGAGAGAGTGTGTGTGTGTGAGCGGGAGAGAGAGTGTGTGTGTGTGCGGGAGAGAGAGAGTGTGTGTGTGAGCGGGGGAGAGAGAGTGTGTGTGTGAGCGGGAGAGAGAGTGTGTGTGTGTGTGTGTGTGTGAGCGGGAGAGAGAGTGTGTGTGTATGTGTGTTTGTGTGAGCGGGAGAGTGTGTGTGTGTGTGTGTGTGAGCGGGAGAGAGAGTGTGTGTGTGTGTGTGAGTGGGAGAGAGAGTGTGTGTGTGTGTGTGTGTGAGCGGGAGAGAGAGTGTGCGTGTGAGCGGGAGAGAGTGTGCGTGCGTGTGAGCGGGAGAGAGTGTGCGTGCGTGTGAGCGGGAGAGAGTGTGCGTGCGTGCGTGTGAGCGGGAGAGAGTGTGCGTGCGTGTGAGCGGGAGAGAGTGTGCGTGCGTGTGAGCGGGAGAGAGTGTGCGTGCGTGTGAGCGGGAGAGAGTGTGCGTGCGTGCGTGTGAGCGGGAGAGAGTGTGCGTGCGTGTGAGCGGGAGAGAGTGTGCGTGCGTGTGAGCGGGAGAGAGTGTGCGTGCGTGTGAGCGGGAGAGAGTGTGCGTGCGTGTGAGCGGGAGAGAGAGTGTGCGTGTGAGCGGGAGAGAGTGTGCGTGTGAGCGGGAGAGAGTGTGCGTGCGTGTGAGCGGGAGAGAGTGTGCATGCGTGTGAGCGGGAGAGAGAGTGTGCGTGTGAGCGGGAGAGAGTGTGCGTGCGTGTGAGCGGGAGAGAGTGTGCGTGCGTGTGAGCGGGAGAGAGAGTGTGCGTGCGTGTGAGCGGGAGAGAGAGTGTGCGTGCGTGTGAGCGGGAGAGAGAGTGTGCGTGCGTGTGAGCGGGAGAGAGTGTGCGTGTGAGCGGGAGAGAGAGTGTGCGTGCGTGTGAGCGGGAGAGAGAGTGTGCGTGCGTGTGAGCGGGAGAGAGAGTGTGCGTGTGAGCGGGAGAGAGTGTGCGTGTGAGCGGGAGAGAGAGTGTGCGTGCGTGTGAGCGGGAGAGAGAGTGTGCGTGTGAGCGGGAGAGAGAGTGTGCGTGTGAGCGGGAGAGAGAGTGTGCGTGTGAGCGGGAGAGAGAGTGTGCGTGTGAGCGGGAGAGAGAGTGTGCGTGTGAGCGGGAGAGAGTGTGCGTGTGAGCGGGAGAGAGTGTGAGAGAGAGAGAGAGAGAGTGTGTGTGTGTGGGGGGGGGAGCAGGTTAGAGGGTGTGTGCTGGACCTCTTTGCTTGCTCCCCATCACTCTAGGTGTGTTTGTGCTTCACAGGCTTGCAGTGTTCTGAAAGCTGCTGTTAAGGGGCCAGCTACATTTCCTCTGAAATGATAACATACTAATTTAGAGGCTGGTGCACGGTCGGGAGTAAAAGGTCAGTAGGACCTGCTGTGTAAAAAGAAACGGTCACTTTTATCTTCACACGTGTCAGTAGCAAAGGTTCCTAATGATATGGCCATAATAACCTATTGTTTTTGGTAGCTATTTTTCTATTTTTTCTTTGCAATAAATCTCTTTAAAGCTGTTCTGTACGGATGGTCAGAACCTTTATTTAACTCTTGCGGTGATGATTAGATCTAACATTCTCTCTTTTGTGCTGCTAAATCAGGCTTCATGTTATAAAAAGCATGTGGTTGTTAGAAAATGGGGAAAAGCACAAAAGCAGCCCAGGAAATGAGTGCTTTAGTCTTGTTACAGTAGCTGGCTGCACAGAGCTTGAAAGTAGAGCAGGTTGTTGTGTTTATTTCGGGAACGCTTCTTGGAATAGAGAAGTGTGTGAGGGTCAAGCACACAGACACACATTGACACTGAGATATTTGTGACATGTGATGCAGCTGGTCCCAATCTTTTTGTAGCTTTCATTTTGTTTTGGACCAGTAAAAGGGTATAAATGATGTCTCTAACAGTGTTTCTCTCTCTCTCTCTCTCTTGCTCCCTCCCTCTCTCTCTCTCTCTCTCTCTCTCTCTCTCTCTCTCTCTCTCTCTCTCTCTCTCTCTCTCTCTCTCTCTCTCTCTCTCTCTCTCTCTCTCTTTCTTGCTCCCCCCCTCTCTCTCTCTCTCTCTTGCTCCCTCCCTTTCTGTCTCTTGCGCTCTCTCTCTCTCTCTCTCTCTCTCTCTCTCTCTCTCTCTCTCTCTCTCTCTCTCTCTCTCTCTCTCTCTCCTGGATTTGGGAACAGATTTTATTGCCCTTTCTCCCCCCCCCCCCAGTTGCTGGAGGTCAGGCCCCAGCCTGTCTATCAGTGGAAAATGACCTCTATAGTTCCACTGCTGCCAGGATATTATTTGGGTGGTGGATCAGTGGATCATTCTCAACAAAGGAGTGACACACTTGTACCAGCACCACACACACTGTCTTGGCAATATAAGATACACAGCTGTGTTGATCACCTCACATATATTTCACTGATCTGAAAATCTTCAGCCAAAGTCCACTTAGAATTTAGTATGAATTAAAAAAAATTATAACTGATATTAATTCAATATCTTCCAGGTATCCAGGCTGGTGTTTAGTCAACCTATTTTAATTCAGTATTTTGTCTCCATCAACCGTATATGATTTCTAGTCCAATTTTATCAGAGAATATAAAATAAGTCTCTTTTTCCAGAACTCAATCAGATGGTGTGAGAGGGATTAATAGTGAGTTTTAGCTTTTTTCCCCTAAAAACATGTGACTCTTGTAGTATAACATTTCCTGTGACTTAATTGTATGAATGAAACCGGCAGTGATGGAGCAGAGAGGGGGAAAAGAGGGAAGTGTGTAACAGAGCGTGGAGGGAAGAAAGGTAAAATAACAGATGTACATGTGTGCAGTCAAATGCACATGAAGCACACTCTTTACTAACATCATCATCCACAGCTTTTTCTTCCTACTTTTTGTTTGTGCTTAAAAGTCATAGATATGAGCTGCACACCAATGTTTTCTAAGGGATCTGCTCTGATCTGTTTGAGATTTAGGATCTGAGTGCTTTCTTTTTCCAGAATGTCTTCTGCGCATACAATAATGACAAAGAAATTCAGTATGAAGACATAGAGCAGTAATTGCTCAGTAAAACTTGGAAGTCAGTTAATTAACTCTAATAAGATTGATAGATTTTGTTTTTCTATATTCAATCCTCTCTCTTTCGGCAATATGTTAAGACTTTGTAAAGCATGCATGGTTTATAGAGTGTCCTGTAAAATCTGCAGATAATCCTAATCCCGTTAGACAAAACAGATGGCCATCTGGAGCTGGTGACGTGAACAAGGCTAATAAACAGAGAATGACCACAAACCTTCAGTTAGAGACAGACAAATATTATTCAACTCTGCTATCCAGACAAACCATTACTACATCCTTTATATACAAACCTGCTTCATAGTTAAAAAGTAGACACAATATGCCTTTAGACATGTTCTTGAAATTAAAACAGTAAACAGTAAGACTGGACACAGTGGACATTTTGTAGTGGCGAAACATATTATTACAGAAGTGCTGAATAAAATAATGACATTTTAGAGTTTAATATTAATAGTAAAATAATCAAATGATATGAGAATTAGATCTAGTTAACAAAAATAATTTTCTAAACTTTATTTAATAATAGAATAATTGATGTATATAACATTGTTGTTTAGGCTTGATTCATTTCTGTGCTTGCTTGCTAAATGTTTTGGTTACTTTTTTGTCAAATGTATTTATTTTTTGGCATAGTTGTTGATACGGTGAGGATTAGGTTAGTAGATGTTAGGCTTTAGGTTACAGGTAAAACATTAATTTTTTTTATAATATAATTTTTTTAAATATATTTTTATTTTCTGCTTGTAGCTACTGTAATGTAAATGATCATTTGTTAATTCTACAAAATTATTTAAAAAAAATTACAATGTGTATTTTTTCATTAAAAAAATACTATTATGGGGAAAAATTCCGCTGGTCCTCATCAGACCAAAGATTTTCCATACCCATATACCCCATTATGTTTTATTAAAGAAACTGTTAGAAGGGAAAGGACTTCATTAAAGCTAAATTGATTGTTGAAAGCATTCTTATGAACCGTATCTGGTTCAGTCGAAAGATCTGTTTGTTTATGTATCTGTTATTCTCAAGTTGGTGAAATGTTTGCATCTCTGTGACTCCACTTAAACTTTATCTGTAAACTCTTAACCATGAAGGTTGGCATTGTTATCTGTCTGCCTTCACAGTCCCAAGGCCAGAATTTGAGACGCTCTTTAGTCTGCAAAATTTAGAAAATGATGAAATTCCAGACACACACATGTTTAGTCTGGCCTGGCGGTTTGTACTTTTCAAATTTGTTTTGGGTTTGTGAGTGTTGCGTAGAACAGTGCAGTACTGGGGTGAATTTCTTCACTGTCAGTGATTTAGATTAGTGACAGTGGGCTGTGTTTGGAGGCTCTGGCAGTGTGGGTGCTGAGACATGAAGGACGTGTTTTTGTCTCTAGTGAGGTACGCCAAAGCCGAGTAAAGAAAACTCTATATCAGGCAAGGTGAGGATGCATAGACATGCAGTGGGTTACTCATTGTTTTATCTTTCTCCATTAATCTACAGATATAAAACATCTATTGAGCTCTGAGAGAGACATGTATGCATTATTTCCTCTTCAAGATGCACATAAGTACTCGACTTAATCAGCACCAACGCTGAGAAATGGATTTGTGTGGGCTTTGATTTCCACACCCAGCTCTTTTCTTTTTGTGTGTGTCTTCATATAGCAGGAAGATAGAGAGTGTTTGGCAGGGCGACTGGTTGATGTGTTTCCTGAGTTGGCTGCCAGCCTGCCTGCTCCTCTCCCTGGCCCTGGGTGCACTTTGAAGCTTAATCACCATCATAATAAATATGTTGTTCTCACTTGCCCTGCCTGTTAGTTTCCACTCACACATAACTGCATGGAATGTCAGTTACTGATCAATGAGGACCAAGTGTTACTTCAACATTATAGAATACTTCTGGAAGTGTCTTTTACACCTGCATGGATTAATATGATGAAAATCTTCTGAAAAATCATATAGAGGCCTTATTTATTTATTTATTTATTTATTTATTTATTTATTTATTTATCTAATTAATTAATTAATTAATTAATTAATAAAATAACCTCTCTATTATGCTTTTCAACAAAGTTCACCTCAAAGTCGGAATGCACTGCACGATGCACTCCAGGGAAATCTGAGATCAGGAGGTGTGTTGAGTAGATTCTTTTTGTCCTTTTGGCTGCTACATACAACCTTGAATGTACAAAAAGGTAATGAAGCAAGAGGCCATTGTAGTCATTGTATTTTAAATATACCAATTATTTCCTTTTTCCTTCCATTTTCTCCCCAATTTGGTCAAATTCGTAATCCCAGCCAGTTGTACATATGTGTGTGTATACGTGTATGCATATATACATACACACACATACATATATATATATATATATGTGTGTGTGTGTGTATGTATATATATATATGTATGTATATGTATATACTGCTCCCCGGGCGCCGCAGCATAAATGGCTGCCCACTGCTCCGGGTGTGTGTTCACGATGTGTGTGTGTTCACTGCTGTATGTGTGCACTTTGGATGGGTCAAATGCAGAGAACGAATTCTGAGTATGGGTCACCGTACTTAGCTGTATGTCACTATATAGATGACAGACAGAGAGACAGAGAGAGACAGAGAGAGAGAGAGAGTCCGCTACCAGTCAGTAAGGGTGAAGGCTTATGAGATTCTCTGAGTTGTGTAAAGCTTACTTGAGTAACATGATCAGAGCAAAACAATATCTACTCTCTTTAGAATACATTAGCTAAGAGTTACCATGATTGTCTAGTGTTGATTGACAGGTGATAGTCAGTCAGCCTGCTCCCCAGTTGTGGAATGTTGTGGCATTTAAACCTAGGATCTCTTGATAGTGTAGTTTGAGAAAACTGTGGTTTTTATTGAAAGAAACTTGCTGTGTGTTACATAGCTTCCCTATAATTAGCTAATTGCACTTAACTGCTGTAATTAGGTACTTAACATTGTAATTAACAGTTCACTTCTGTGCATTGTGCCTTTGATGAAATTATTAACATTATTAAAATTAAGTAACCATTTATGAAGTTTACAAAATGTTCCTTCTATAAGATTTTACCCTAAAACATTTTTTTAGTCCTTTCCAATTTAAACAATAATTTTAGTCTACATTGTCACTCCTCTTGCTAAATCAGAGGCTTTGTGATGCAGGATGATTTGGTCAGTGGAGCTGCAGCTTGATGTCACTCAACAACATTATCTTGACTGTATGTCCTATTCAGATTCACACAACAAATTACAGCTCAACATAATATCTATTTTCTTTTATTTCTTTTCTCTATTCATAGCCATATCCAGTAACACGATGCATTCTGACTTTTCATTATAAAGCCTTTAAGCTGTTAAGAAACAACACGGAATGTAAATTCAAACACACTTTTCTTGTGTCATTGGGTAAGAACAGGTCAAGATCATAAATGAAATGCTATTTAGGTGCAGAGAAGCCTACCAATAAATTGTAAGATTATGTATTTATTTATTTATTTATTTTTAAATCAGCTGCTCTGTGTTTTAATTTCAGGTTGTTTAAAGGGTGTAAATAGTGCATCAATGCCACATTCCTATTTTGGTAATCTAGTAAAAGCAACGTCTCAGTAACAGCTGATAGCCCACGCAGGAATAAATCTTCCCCATTCCTCATACAAGCATACAGCTGATTACATTTGAAGACCTCAGTCCATAAATAACAACAACTTTTACCAGAGTCACATTTGTAAATGGTTCATCTGAATTCAGAGTGCTACTCAGGAGCATGCTGTTCTTTTTCACACCCTTCTTTCTTTTTCTCTCTCTCTCTCTCTCTCTCTCTCTCTCTCTCTCTCTCTCTCTCTCTCTCTCTCTCTCTCTCTCTCTGTATTTTCTTTTTTTGTTCATAAAGAAGGTCAGGTTGTTGATAGTCTGCAACATTACATTCTTATGGTTTTTAAAGCAAAGGGTTTTTTAAGACTCCCTGTACTGTTTGTGGGGAAACGCAAGGCCATTTCCGTAGGAGCAGAAAACCTTGTACTGACTCTCTGTACCTATCGTTCATATTCGCAGCATCTTTTTGTGCTGACTGATCAGTGATCTCCACAGTACACACACATTACAGTGAGCTGCTTTCTCAGAATGTGAAATATTAGGTCTTGTAATGTTTACTTAGCTCTAAATCTGTATTATGGCTTTCTTCCAACAGACAACCTTTTTATCCATTTTTTAAAAAAATGCAAGCATATTTTATTTGCTCTAATAATTCTGTAATCAATTTTAAGTGTTTGTATACAAGATTCAACAACTTCCCTTAAAATTGCATTATGAAAAAATAATAGTAATAATAGTAAAATTTTAAGAAAAAAAAACAAAGAACTTAAAAAGACTCAAAAAACATTTTGTTCTCAAATATTACAAACCATAGAACCTGAGCTGTCAAAATATTTATAGTTGTTATTTTTTAATCTTATACTGTCTGATTTGGGTGATCCTGATGTGGTCTGCTTTTGTAGCCTGAAATGCTTTTCTGCTCACCATGTTTGTAAAGAGTGAAGATTGAGTTAACAAGCCTGGCTATTCCCTTCTAACCTCTCATCAGCAAACCATGTCCACCCACAGAACTGCTGTTCACTGGATGTTTGGTTTTGTTTCTCTGTGTAAAATCTAGAGACTGCTGTGGAGGAAAATCCTGGGAATCAGCAGTTTCTTAAATACACCAGCCTTTCTGCCATCGACAACTATGCCACAGTCACTGAGATCGCCTTTGTTTACTCCTCCCTGCCTCTACACACCTGTTCCTTATGTGTTCATTGTCATGTCTATTTAACCGTGCCGCATTGCCAATAGCAGGGCGGAATCATCATCAGTGTATGTTGTTCTACCTTGTCCTGTGTCCTGTGTAGTTTTTGTCTTTGTTCCTGTTCTTTTTATTTTAGTTATTACACCTATTTATTTGAAGCTATCCTGCGTATGGGACTGTCTTCCTTCTCCCGTTGTGACAGAATGATTCCGCCCAAACTTGGACCCAGCAGGATAGCTTCCAGCCTGGACCGGCTTATTGGGAGCATTTTTTCCCCCCTTGGACTTTTTCCTTTTTTCTGTGACATCGCTGAGCATTTTATCCGGTTAGGGATGCCGCTCCACTTCCGGTTCGCCGCAGAGGACGTCGCCTCACTTCTGTTCTGTGGAGGATGTCACCATTCCTGTTTTGTCCATTTTTTTTTTGGTGTCCTATGGCATCACTTCGCATCTGTTCCGGTGGGGGATGTCGCTTCACTTCCTGGTTTTCCGTGCAGGACATCGCCTCACTTCTGTTCTTTCCCACCCTCTCTCCCATTCTGGTCTTCGAGACGTGGTCTGGCCGCGATGTGTCGGGGTTGTGCTCGGCCCTTCTGCTCAGCGGTGGACCGTCGCTCGGCCCTTCTGCTCGACGGTGAACGGTGCTCTGCCCTTCTGCTCAGTGGTGGAACGTCGCTCGGCCTTTCTGCTTGGCAGTGGACGTTGCCTGGCCCTTCTACTCGGCTGTGTTACGTGTTCCGTGTTACGTCTCTGCCCCGCCTTTGTTTACTCCTCCCCATCTCTGCACACTGTTCCATACGTGTTCATTGTCATGCCTATTTAACCGAATCATGGTCAGTGTATGTTGTTCTACCTCATCCTGTGTCCTGTGTAGTTTTCGTCTTTGTTCGTGTTCTTTGTATTTTAGTTATTAAACCTATTTGAAGCTATCCTGCGTATGGGTCTGTCTTCCTCCTCCCGGTTGTGACATACAGTACAACACCTAGTGTTAAATCATGTAATCAATAATTTGTAATAAACATCACTGAATATAGAAAGTTGGAGTATATAATTTGAAAGAATTGGAATTAAAAAAAAAAGAGGAAGATGTGACCTCATGGATTAAAACAGATTAAAATAGAAGTGTTTCTGATCCTTGAATCAGATGAGCAACACTTCTGGAAATACTTTTGTTTGCAAACTGTCATTTAGTTTATTTACATTCAGTGCTGCTTAGAGACAGTACCACACCATGTTCTATTCTCTTAAGCATTTATCGGGTTGGCTCTGATTACAGCCAAGAGCAACGGTTAACTGGTTTCCCAGGAATCACCACACCCTCTGTGTGTGCACGTGTGGTTGCGAGTGTGTATCTATAATGGTCTGTCAGGCAATTAGTTTGTCTTGTAAACCATTCTTCAATCCGTTTTCCAAACACGTGCATGCAAATATATGCAGAAAAAGAATGACAACAGAATGAGAAGAAAACTGCAACGGTTTCTGTGACCCCTTTATGTTTGGAATGAATACTGTAGGAAGCTGACAATAAGAAAAGGTGGGTGTTTTTATGTAAGAGTTTAATAATAGTACAATAACATATTCACACCTGTAGCAAGCACAATCATCCTGCGCAACCATTCTTGTGTATATGTTTTTGACTAAATGACCTCAGATCCTGTAGGTTTCATGTTGCATACACACAAGTTTGATTATGTTGAATAAGATTGAGTAGATAAATTTGTTTGTGTGTGAGAGAGACAGTTAAACCAGACTAATCACATGGTGTTTAAAGGGTTGATGGAGTTAACTTTATAAATTAATCGAAGCAGATAACTACTCACATTTCCATAAGATGTCACTGAAGATGATGCTGCCTTAGTTATGGTCCCTAAAATCTATGGTTCCTTCATTCCGGCACTTAAGGTCTGAAAATAATGATTTAATAATAAATAGTTTAGAAAGCTCATGTCCTGTCAACAATGTTTAACAATTTCAGAATTCGTAAGAATTGAAGTCGTAGAATCTTTGTTAATGAGTCGTCTGTTAATCTTTTTCTTGTGCTCTTAGAATAAATGACTTTTCCTTCTAGCAACGCTTTTTGTTACAGCTTTAATGCTTAAATAAACAGAAAGCTATTTGTTTGGATGTTTGTTATCCAGTCAAGAAAATCACAGGTCACCTGAGGGTTAAAACATTTTTAAAATGTTATGGAAAATAGATTAAAAAGATAACTTGAAGATCAAATTACTTTTACTTTTAGATCAAATAATCATCTTTTGATGTGCTTTCTTTGCTTCAAAAAGTGAGACAATTCTCAGTAGCTGTTCATTGAGTCTTTTGCTGTATGAAATTATAGGTTAATTTATATTTTAAAGCATTCACTAATCAATTAATTAATATACGTTTAAAAAAATACGTAAAAGCTCAGTATTGTGGAATAAAAAAATTTTTCTGCAACACACACCAGATGTAATTGAGAGAGGCTGATCTGGTCTCAAGCCTGGTGTGTGTGAGCAAATGTATTATGGAAAAGCTTGTGCTCATAATTATGATTGATAGTATACAAGAGTGTCATCTGTTATAATGTTTGTAAGTCTATTCTTTTCATGTGTGTTTAATAAATATAGCAGAGATTGTCCTAGCCCCGCAAATTTCCTCTGTGATTCTGAAATGTGTAGCCCATACTCCCCATTTTCAGTTTTCTGTTTTCTTCCCTGTTCTGCCACTTTTCCTGTTTCACTTCCTGTTTTCCCAATGTCACACTGAAGCCCCTTCTACTGACAGGAAGTGGAGGAGCAGGCAGCTGCTCAGCTGTACGGAAGCACCTCCACATATCCTTTGTGTGTCTGTTCTTACATCATTCCTGATGATCTAACTTTTAAATTGTATGGATGTTTTATGCAGTATTAAGCTGTTTTAACACAGTCCACATTGCCTGTGTATACAGATACAAATGTGTGTGTCTGTGTATGTTGGGGGTTGGGGTGTACAGCATAATCAGCTATCTCAACTGATTTGACATGAATATGCCAGACCTATGGACAGCGTGGTAGTGTTCCACTTCTCACCCAAACTCTTGTTTGACTCTAAGCTCAGGTTACGAACTGTGCTGTGTTTTGCATTTGTTTTGCATGGGTTTTCTCGGAGTTCTCAGGTTTCCTCCCACATCCCAAAGGTATGACTGGAATTCGACCATCTAATTGAACTCCCCTAACCTGTATGAAGGTGTGTGCTTGAGCCACTGTGTTTATTCCTTCCTTGCCCCCAGTGTTCCTGGGATAGGTTCCGGATCCATATAAGAATTTCTTATATAAAGTAATGTTGCAAAAGTAAAACGTATGTTTTAATTCAGTGCCTCAAAGTTCTCAACAGCCTTGTCTGAAACATTTGAAGGTATCGTCTGCAGTTTGCATTATGCAATAAAAGAACACTGTGTACTTATTTTGTGTATATGAGAGAGAGAGACACAGATTGTAGTGCAGTGTTTACCTAACATTTTAGATAAGTGCTCTTGCAGTTTGCTCTCTATGGGCTCCCATGTTTCTTTTTTTTGTATGAAGTCGTTTACAGACTGAAATTTGTTCCAATTTACCATCTGACTGTGGTGTTTCATTAGCTAGAGCATGAGTGGGTTTTTTTTTCTTTTCTCATTTGCAGGAGTAAAATCCTCAGCCTTGCTTACAGCAGGCTCGCGCCCAAACCCGGAAAGTCCTACCACCAAACCCCCCCTGATCATCCACCACCTTGTAAACATGCTCGTGTTTGTGTGTGTGCATGTGTGTGTGCGTGTGTGTGTGTGTGTGTGTGTAAAATCTTTACTGTCTTGAATTATATATTAATTGTCTTGTGAAGCGTGTGGGTTTTCCCCCTCACGCCAACTGTGTGTGTGTGTGTGTGTGTGTGTGTGTGTGTGTGTGTGTGTGTGTGTGTGTGTGTGTGTGTGTGTGATCGTTTCTTAGCTTCCCACTATTCAGTCGCCGCGGGAAACGGACAATGGGCGTGGTCTGACCTGCGCGCGCTGCCTGCCGCACTCTCTCTGCAGTTTTAGCGCGCTGCAGTTTCCCGCCACTCGAGCCGGGCGCATGGGCGGGGCTCCGGCAACAAAGACACAGCAGCGTACGGCTTTCCCGCCAAATGTCTTACATGCAAATGAGGTGCTGTTTGGTGGGAGGGGCTAACTACAGAGCGGCTGCAGGATTAACTCTTTCATCGCCGCGCACCTCAAGCTAGCACACGTGTGCGGTTTATGTGATGAACAGAACAAAACAAACCTAATCTCATGTAACTGGAGTAGCAAGAGGAACAATTGTCTCTCCTATTGTTTATATACACATTCGTTTCACAACGAACTTGTTGGTTTACTGCATTTGCACCAACAAATACAACTGGAAACCATGTAGTAATGTTTTCTTTTCATTGGTCGAGATTGTGTTTGTATTTGAAGTGTTTATATTTTCAACAAATAAAAAAAAGGGATTTTTTTAATATAAATTTTTTTAATACTTTTGTCAATATTCTCTTTAAAAATATTATATTAATAAAAACTTTTTATTTATTATAACAATTGGGTTATAATATTTACGTTTTTTAAAAAATAAGTTAAAAAAGTTTTCTGCTTTTTTCTAGAATATGCACAGTACTCTATGCATATTCTTGTTGTACCTGTAAGTAATGATTTCCCTAATATTTGTGCTCTATACCCAACCCTAACTGTTGATTACCATGCATTTTTTTTCTACAATGATCAGATTTTATTCAAAACCACTTAAGAGTTATTGAAGCGGCGCAGTTGAGCTTAAGGGCCTGGATGTGGCAGGTGACAATATTTTAACTGTCAACTTTCTGAGTAGTGGCCTAGAGCCTTAACTGCTACTGATGTCAGCTGTTAATACAGTACTTTAAGTAAGAAAATGAATGTGCTGTCTTGCCGACATGTTAGGTTTAAAGAAGTCATACTAGGTCTTTGCTCTGTATATTATTTCCCGTGGGAGAGCAATTAGTTTTAGTGTTTGAATACAGGAGAAGTGGTCCATGTGTGCATGTTTGTACAAAGTTGTGTATACCACCACTATCATTCCCAACCCTCATGGGTAGTTTAAGATGTAAACACACCTGCTCTTTTTGGAGAATGTGTGTGTGTGCGTGTGTGTGTGTGTGTGTGTGGTGTAGAGGTCAGGTACAGTAAGGCTCTTGAAAATATATCCACAGGTGGTACCGCCATAAAGCTACTGCCACATTGCATGGATTAACCTGCACAATAGGGGCAAAGTGGGCAAAGGTGGGGTACAGCTATGTGAATAACTTGTAACTAAGGCTTAGTCCACCCGGTAAACAAAGCACAGTGAGTGTACACTACATGGCGACTGCTCCAAAATGATTGAGCTGTTGTTGTGAAACAGATCAGCAGGCAAATGAGACAGTTATTGTTCGGGGCTTGCCTAACCACTACTAACTTCCTGCTAACTTTTTGTGGTACTTCCCTCTGGTGCGGGCTTTCTAACGGCCCGTTCTCACATTTCAGCTTGTGTGTTTACATTGGCCCTGCTCCTGTCAACGGACTTTTTGCTCCTGAATTTACCTAGAGGCTTCCCAAATACAGAGCCCAAGTAGCGACAGACAGCTGTGGTCAACACTCACTGTGTCTTTTCCTTATATAATACTTATCTCTGGGGGTAACTGGGAACATTGGACATGTCGAAGCATGTTAACTTAGACTATGATGAATAAAGGTTTATGTCATGGGAAATTGGATTTATTTTTTCTACTCTACAGCTGGGTGTAAAATATTGCATACTTTTAAGACAAAACCAAGAAGACAAAGACATTTAATTTATACCAACTAGACAGCTAGTGTGAGTTATGTTTCACAAATATTCCTTCATTATATCAAAAAAAGAACATGTTCAAATGATATATCTTAAAACAAACAGTGTTAAGAGTAGATGTTGATGTCCTCCTAAGTTTTCTGAGCAACTTTGTTCTATTCTCACAGATGTCACACATTGTCTTCTTTAATTCACGGTTGGATTCTGTCGATTTTGCCTTTTGTTGTGGATTGGTTTCTTGCAGGGCAATTTTCACTTGTAATGTCTTGAATCTCTTGAATCTTTTGTTTAAATACAACATTTTCCCAGTTTTAACTGTATGCTCATAACAACACCTCACCCAGAAAATGGAAATGCTTGGCTTTTCTTTGAATCTTGCCATTCACAGGAGAAGCAGCTCATTGGACTACTAAGCGGACGCCGCTTGTCACTATGGAAACCAAGCTGCTCATTCATTTGCTTATTACCCCTTTCTCCAGCTGAATGAAAAACACTTCTTACCAGTCTGATTTTTTTTTCTGTAATATTAGCTATTACTGCACAGCACATTCAAGATGTTTGCACTGTTTTACACTGTATTACTCTCGTTACTCTTCTAGTGTTGTGTAAAATTTGTTAGCAAACATTACAGATGCAACCCTATCTATCTGTGTTATGGGTAGCAAGGTTAGGTCCCAGAATGAAAAATTGCCCCAACTTTAAGGTTTATTTTCACTCCAGAACAACACAAACAACTTAGACAGATACTTAGACAAACCCATATTAGCTGACTCAGTCATTGTTGTTGACGGTTGCACTACTGCAAATGGCTTGAGATGCACAAAAATACTTTATTTACAAAATAACAAACCTAGGGATAAGACAGCAATGGCATACAGTATGATGTCACTACCATGAGCATGTTCACATATTTACCCTACAGCAGTTTGCCCCACACAGTCACACTGAAGGGAAATTAAGTTCTGTTGATGACTGTCAACTAGCAAATGTATATTTTAGGATATCAGATAAATGGTTAAAAGTTTTTTTTTCTGGTTTTTTAACATCTCCAAGGATTTTAGCGCAAGCTTAAGCATTTGTCCAGCTCATTTCAGCCAAAATAATTGTGACTGAGTATGTGATTCCATTCAGTGACCCTGAAGATGAAAGACACAAAGTCTGAAAATCAGACATGTAAATATTAAAACATCATATATTTATCAAAATATTCATATCAAAATGTATACGACATGGGCCCTTGCTAAAAGAGCATTAGTTTTTATTTTCTTTACTGGATTTACTTACACATGCTTTCCATATATTTCACACAATATCTTTGCATGATATACAATATACCAGAATATTTATTATGACTTGATTATATGCTATAATGTTTATGAGATATAAATACTTTTACACTTTTTTTTATCATTTGAGGGTACACATTTTATGTACTGCACTAGTAATTATATTAAATTGTATTTAACACTAAATTTAAATACCTATATTTGGCAAAATATACAGATGACAATTTAAAAGACCCCCCCCCCCCCAAATATTTTGCTCTTGTTTATCAAAACAAAAAGTGGATGAAGATGCTGTAGTTTCTAGGTTACTCTGGTATGTGACTCTTCAGATCCACAATATGGTCCACAGCAGAACTTATTTCCAAAGATATTGATTGTTTAGTCTTTCAAATTATTTCCAGATGGAGTTCCTTTCATAATCTACCCCTGGAGTTGTTCTTATAACTACACTGAGACACTGAATCTGTCTTCTAGTTTATTTCTGCTCTAGGTTACTTGCAGATCTCTGGTCCAATCCCTGGCTAGACAACACATATGGGACATAAAACTAAGCAATGAACTGTTGAAATAGCAAGGAAACATCTGCTTAACATGTTTACCAAATTTACCAAGTGTACTGAATACTGAACAGTCTGAAGGTTTAATGCTGTGTCCGAGCTGTTTTTTAATACTCTACTGCCCCCTAGTGACTATTGAGACTGTTCCAATATGACAATTTTACGGCTATTACAAACAAACAAACAAAAAACAAAAACAAAACAGGCGTATTAATAAGGCATCAATGTAAAGATCAATACAGTAATTTATTTTACATACGTGTAATATATGTCATGAACTAATGATACAGAGTAAAGTCAATGAAGGCAGTGCAATTTTCTCAACATTAATGGTTCAACTAGTTATGATGGACCTTTTAAGAGACCACAGAAATCATATTTTTCTGTTCATGTGTACAATTTTTTTCCAGTGTCATTTGGTTAAGTATGGCTACAAGACAATAAATTCAGCTCAGGATAATGTAATGTGTCCGGGTGATTTTCTTTATTCATAAGCTCAATATTTGTATTTGTATAGTTCCTGAATTAATGCAATTGTACACTTTTAATGAATTTTGGTTCTGCTCTAAAGATAATGTGACGTGACAAAGATAAAAGTGAATGTGGGTATTTGTATGACATCAAGCTAACAGTTCAGCTGCAGTGGTTCATTCCATGTGAACTTAGCAAACTTAGCAAACAAAAAACCAACCAAACAAAACTACGTAGCACTATATAAACTTTGTATAACCCTTCCTCAGACCAGTCCTGAGATGTGTGTATCCAGACATTTATTCACTCACAATTTTACATCCTACCTGCACCTGACAATGAACGACTTCCAGGCCGCTATTATGTAATGTTGCCAGTCTAGTAAACATCACATACATTATGCAGATTTAAACACTTTAATTAGCAGCACAGGAAAATTGAGACACATTCACCATACTGTACACACTGGAAATATTTTAGAATTAAATTTGATCATTTAATATTACACAAGATCTTGGCAAGATCCTCAGAGGAATTTGTTCACTAGCCTAATTTGACAACAACAACAACTGTCAGGTGTGCTGTTTCTACACTGGGCAAAGGGAAAAGTGATTCCTGCCCCAATGGACCTTATGATCACTTGGTGTTAATACAACTCTATGGAGAGTAAACTGCTGAACCACAACTGCACAACATATAGAAAGGCAAACATCAGTTTAACTGTAAAATAATGTTGGGAAAAAAAAAGAAGATATAATTAACATTCAATAGAGTTTATAATGTATTGTGCTGTGAAAGAGGACTATATGAATGTTAATATTTTCTGAATGGCTGATATATATACTATATATAATGGCTATACTGCCTCATATGCCTCAAGATTCACATTAAGGAAATAATGCATTAATCAAATAATGTACTGCGTTATAACATTATGTATATTATTTAGAATCTCAAAGGAACTGTCACTTTCCACACTTCTGCTTTGTGTTGCTGGTGTACGCAAAAAAATATTTGGGCACCTGTCATTTTCATGTTTGCTAGTTTAGGGCCAGTGTTCAAAAGAAATAGTTATTAGTTCCATATTAGCTCCAGTTATAATGCAGCAGAACAGTGTCATATTAATGCACAGTTCTACCTTGGGTTTGTTATTCTGTCTAAAGGCCAGAAGAAGTGAGCAGAAGATCACAAACAAAACTGAACTTAATAAATGAGAAGTTTATTGTTGCACAAAATGTACAAAATAACAAGCAGATGGACAGTCCCCTCCCTCCCCTATCCAACTTGCCCATTACTTTCTCCGCCAGTATG